>NW_005871201.1:360607-413016 GCF_000147115.1 Myotis lucifugus | reverse complement strand
CCATCTCTCCTAAACTAACACAACTTTTTCTCTTTCTGTCTCGCAGATGCCTCAAACTCAGTCTAATATAAAAATCTTAAATTAAAAAAAAGCAAAAGCAGACTGCATCATCATCATCACCATCATCTCTCTTCCACCTTTGAATCAGTTCACCCTACCATCATCACTGCAGTCAAAGCACTGCATTCCCCACAGTCATTGACCTTGAAATCTTGACTCCATCTTTCTCTCACTCTTTTATTTTGTTCATTCCTGTAAATGTTTCCTTCCAAATGTGCATTATTCTTCATCTCTACTGCTTTCACCTTTGAATTAATAACTATAAGATTTTTGTTGTATATATTGCACTAAACTCTTCTCCACAGCAAAATGTTGAAAACCATAGCCTTGAATTCCAGGATTGGTTCTGACCAAAATGTGTAGCCTTAAGCACATTTAACTCCTTTTTTTAAAATTATCTTTATTGTTAAAAGTATCACAGATACCCCCTATTTTCTCCCCCATTGGCCCCCCTTCACCCTGCTCCTGCCCTCTCCTCAGGCCTTCCCCACTCTATTGTCTGTGTCCATGGGTTATGCATATATGCATATAAATTCTTTGGTTAATCTCTCCCATGCCCCCTTCCCTCCGAGATTTATCAGTCTGTAATATTTTCATCTATAAAATGGTGATAATAATAGTAATGGCTTCACAAGGTTTTCAAGAGGAAGAGTTGGCATACTGCATATAAAAAGACATAGCAATTAATAAGAACTCAATAAATTTTAGCTGCTGGTATCATTACTGCCTCACTTAGATCCAAGGCATCATGTATTATAGCCCAGCTCATCTTAATTAAACTTATATCATGACACTGCCATTTATAGAACACCTAAATCATCAGAATTTACTTATGAAAAATTTTTCTCCCAGAACTTGTTTTATTTGCATTTAAAGTATTTCTTATTTATGATGGTGTTGAAAACACCATATGAGATGCCTCCCTGCTTTGTCATTAATATTCCAATTACTCAGGGCATTGGAAGTTATTTGGGTCCTTTCTAATTCAAACCAAAAAAGGAAATGACAGCCATTAACACATTTTGTTCTTACATTAAAGCCCTAAAAACTCCACTAAATCCATTCACGGTTTACTTTGAAAAACTGGAGCGCAGTATAATGTCTTTTGGAAGGTGATGTCAATGGGCTGGTCAGCCCGAGGATGGGACCTGACTCACTGATTCAAGGATGCACTTTCACCAGCAGTTTGGGTTCTACAGGCCCCCTGTCAACGTGCGCGGATAAGCGAACAAGATAGACTCTGAGGCTAGACATGTTTCAAACCCTTTCACAACGTTGAGGATTTGCCATTCTGTTTCCTCCCCATCATTTTTAAACCCTATTGTGTTTCACAGGAAATTCAATCCATCTGTTTCTGCTTCTTCAAAACGCTGTTGTTTTGTAAGAGCCATTTGATGTCCCAAAGCCTGATGAGTCGCAACAAAGCCATTTGCTCCCCACAGAAGGCTATGGATTTCTCCAAGGACTTAATGAAACTAGGACCTCAGGCATCTTAGACCTCACAGACCTCTATCACGTTTCTGGAGTTTCTCCCAACTTGGATTTCCGTTTTTGAAGAGCATCTCAATAGAAAATTGCTCCCCCAACAGCTTCATTAGTCAGACGCTTCAAATTGTGGGCTCTTGCTCATATTCATCTTTTCAGTACATTTTGATTCTGACCACTTTGTCACAAATAGGCGACATTCTATCTGAGGAAATAAAACTCTTGGACCAAGAGCTTAAAATTATTATTCTGTAATAATGACACTTTTCTAAGAAAAAAAAATAGTTGCAACATGTGGCAGGTCTAAAGATAGGCTTTTGAGAAAAACATCTTATAATATATAGAAATAAAAAGAGGACAACAATAAGTGTTAAATAGCTATTTGGAAAATTCTAAGAAATAAATATAAGCTAGTCTTGAAAGGGCAAGGGCTACGCCCTCCATCTTGCCCCGTATCCTCCATCTTTGGGCAGCCATGTGCTCAGCGGGGCTTCTTCCCGGAAGCCCAAGCCTCTGCTAGCCACACCCAGGATTTCTTTAAACTAACCAATGACAGCCAAGGGAAGTGCGCGCCATGGAGATGACCACATCCTGTGTCCTCTCTCCTCCCCTTACTATAAAACCTCTCTCTCCTCTTGCTGTTGCGTTGGAAGAGGCTGGGAGCCAGACCCGGGTCTGTAATAATAATAAAGGACTCTCTGCTTTTGCATCGGACTTGGCTGGCTCCCTGATGGTCTATTGGGGATCTTGAAATCTGGGCATAACAGTCTATGCAGAAATTATTTTATAAGAATAAGCTGGAGAATGTAGCTTTCCTTATTCTTAGAATACTAGTAAGTCATAATTATAAATGGAGTCCCAGAGCTCAGGACTAAAGCATTGAGGGAAGTTAAATTGCAAAGCAATTAAGAAAGATGCAATTTAACCAAATTATAACTTTGCTTTCCTGATGTCACCATGCTTTTGTTACCGCTTTCTCAAATGAGACAGTGAATTAAGAAAAAGGAAATCACTCAAATTAATGTGTCTTTTGAACTCCATCAATCTGGTAGTAGTAAGCTTTTCTATGGGAGCTGAATTTAATCAAAACAGGAAAGAAAATTGTCCATGCTAATTCATTAACACTATAGTCTGAAAAGACCAAGATTCCAAAATGCCTCCACAATTAAGCAACTGTGAGAGTGCCATTGCACCTCTCTTTATAAAACTTTCCCTCTCGCCAGAACCGGTTTGGCTCAGTGGATAGAGCGTCGGCCTGGGGACTGAAAACTCCATCAATCTGGTAGTAGTAAGCTTTTCTATGGGAGCTGAATTTAATCAAAACAGGAAAGAAAATTGTCCATGCTAATTCATTAACACTATAGTCTGAAAAGACCAAGATTCCAAAATGCCTCCACAATTAAGCAACTGTGAGAGTGCCATTGCACCTCTCTTTATAAAACTTTCCCTCTAAATGTATTTAGAGTGATAGCTATCTTATAAATATGGAACTAAGATTGACATGCTATCCGCAAAACCTCGAAATGGCCCTTTTCTGGTTAACTGTGCAACAGGAGAAATAAATTTTCCAATAGGTTAGCAGAAATATATCACTGTATATGAGTGGGATTTCACCTTTCGCTAGTCTTTCTCACTTCACATGGCAATATTTTGTTGATAGATCTGGCACTCTTCCACAAGATAAAATTCTCCAAATTATTTTCTTTTTTGCCTAAGATACTGTAGCCAGTTGCATCATATTAAAGCTCGCCACACTGTGAAGCATGGGCTTAACTTGAGGTACATCCAGGGAGAGCAGTCAGGTGAGTCTGCAAAGAAACAGAACAGATTCCCTTGTACTCTGATCACACAAAGTTACGATACACCAGGATGGGTGGGTCTGTACACCAAGACACTGACATCTTGCACACGTCCCTTCGCCTTTGATATAGACATAATCTAGTTAAAATGGAAATGTATTAGGAAAGTCAAACAATTAATTGATGCAAGAAAGGTTGTTTCATGTTTTGTGTAAATCAAAGCTAAAAATTCATTTGAGGAGCAGTGCTGTATTGTAGACTAAACACAATTTGGCCTGAGTATAGGGTTTGGTGCGGGTGTTAAAGTTGTTCTGGGCTACACATGGTCGGTAATCCTCAACAGAAATGTTAACTCAATTTGTCAGTATTATCTTTATGTCAACAGTAATGCTTAAATATTTACAATAGGCATAGTACGCTGAGAGTTAGTAACGCAAGATAAATTGGAAAAATGCTAACAAAATGGATGGTACTAATAGAAAGCTCTGGCACTATGGTCTCTGGTTTTATATACAAGGGGCTTGCCTGAAGGTAAGATTTTATTAGGTTCTATCGCTGATATACTCTTCTAAAGTTTCCTTAAAAGTAAAAATATGTATATTAAAAGTTTTTCAAAGGAAGCAAAGCTATGAGTTTACTAAATTTATTCTATATAAGTCAACATTTCCATCTAAAGTACCTGCTACCTACTATTCTTTCTAAAGAGAAAAAAGATTACACTACTTTTCTATCATTCTCCAGATAGGTTTTGTTTTTAAACTTTCCACAAAATTAAATAATCATATTAAAATAATGAACAGTGAACTATGATGAGAGAGAAAAGGTCCTCTCTCTTCTTTCACTTCCCAGTCCTGCTTCTGTTGCTACTGGGTGTTGCGTTGAAGGAGTGGTGTGTTTAGACTCTTTGTATCCTGAGTTCTTTGAAAAACCAGAGATAAAACTAATAAATACATCTGGACTAAAACATTGCCACTGCACCAAGCCACCTAACAAAGAGTCAATCAATCTTTAAAAATGCAAGTCCCCAAATACCAACAGCAAATGACAAACATTCTTATAGCAAAACCTGCACATCCTAAGAAGAAAGGGGGGGTGTGGTGGGAATGAAAGAAGTGCACAGAAGTGGAAAAGGTAAGATTATGAATTTATGGAATTCTTGGTGTGTTTATTTTAAGTAAGGAAACAAACGTTCAGTAAAATTCCAAAATTAACTACTGCCTATAAAAAAAAAACAACTAGCATTTATTATCCACAAGGTAGAGAAAATGAGTCCGCCAAACGCTATTTCCACTTTAAAGCTACTTTTTGTTTTCAAGCCTCCTTTCACGTTAATCGCTTGACTGAGTCTGTGTGTAAAGAGGAAAAGGGGCAGTTTCTGTGATATGAGCAGCCTGCATCTTCATGCTTTGCTCCTTCCTCCGCTCAAGCTGTCCGGTAGTAGTTTTGTTGTGACTTTTTAAGAAGACTTCATACAAGATGCTCTACTGATGGGAAACATACAACAAATAGTTCCTGTGGCATCTGCTTCAAGGCCTAATATTTCCTGAAGGACTTTGCATATTATTGCAGAAAAAGCAGACTAGCGCTCCACCCAAAAGAAACTTCACTTTCCCTTCCTCTGAGGGGCTTTTCAATCCCAACTGATGGAGAAGAACTCCAGCAGAGATGGTCCTCGAACATGGCCATGTCAGCCACTGCTGTGTAACTTCCGCTGTTCATTCCTTTCTTCTTCCATGTCACATATGCTTGGGTACAAATATGAAGCCTCTGGGAACTTTTCAAGAAGAAAAGCACTGAATAACCTTTAGGATCAATTGTTTAACCAGGTAAGTTATGAGAAGAGAAGAACAGAGGTCAACAAAACCAGTGACTTTTTAAAAATCTACAACCTCACTAGGCCTGGAACTATCCACTTCCACTTTAATGCAAAACATTTTAATTCCTTTATAAGAAATAATTTAATATTACTATACACACTGGGTAATCGAGATTAATATCCAAGGTAGCAGATGTAGCAGATGAATAAAGAGTAACCTGATGAATGTCAAAAAGAGAAGACGGCCTCTCCAGAGAGCTAGTTATGCCTTGTGAAGAATGGAGGTTAATAGAGATTTTAGAGATTCTTGAGAAATCACTGTTCCTTATAGATGTTATAAACCAGGGAGAGGGGAGTTATTCCTAAGCAATTAGCATATAATACTACTACCCAATCAGAGAGGGCCATGTCCTCTTTTCTTCATAGATAACTTTGTAACCTTAATACTATTGATTTTTATCATAATTACTCACTACTTATAAAATTCAGTTGTTGCTGTTATTACTATCAATAATGACGACTTCATAGAAGGAACAAATTGACCACAGTTTACTCAAGGACATACAGAGTGGATTTATCACAAGCATTTACAAACAAACATGTGTTCTGGATACTCCATGAGTAAGCTGAACACCAAAAGTGCCCAGGATCCATCCCATTTGGTCCCAACCAACCTCTCTAGCCCCACCTCCTACAGTTCCTCTTGCCTTTTCTGATATACTTCCTGCTCTTTGTATATACTTTTTCCTTTATCTCGAATGCTCTTCTCTCGCCTTCATAAGGGGGATTCTTCCCCATTCTTCAAGAACCTGCTTCAATGTCACCTCCTATTCCTACACTCTCTCAGGTTTGACAACTTTTTGAGGAAATACAACAGAGGAAAGATAAATAAGTAAAGGGTTATTATGGCTGCTGTTTGGAGAATGGACTAGAGATGAGAAAGAAGAAAGTAGAGAGACCAGATAGGAGGTTGTGTTGTAATCTGAGCAAGAGATGATGATAGGATAACGGGTGGTTAGGGGTGGAGAGAGAAGTAACAGACTTGATAGCTATTGGAAAGGTAGGCACAATAGAGGAGACCCTGAATAAATATTTGCAGTAAATGGATTTATGCCTGGGCCATGCAGAACCAAAATTTGGGAGGATGGAACTTTTGAGATTTGTATTTTATAATTCTGACAATGTGGCAGTGTGAATGATAGTTTTGAGATAGAAATTCTGAAGGTGGGAAAATTAGTTAAGAAACTAGGATAGCCCTGACCAGTTTGGCTCAGTGGACTGAATGTCAGCCTGTGGACTGAAGGGTCCCGGGTTTGATTCCAGTCAAGAGCATGTACCTCAGTTGCAGACTCGATCCCTGGCCCTGGTTGGGGCACATGCAGGAGGCAACCAATCAATGTGTCTCTCTCATCATTAATGTTTCTATCTCTCTCTCTCCCTTTCCCTTCTATGAAATCAATAGAAATACAATATTTTTTAAAAGAAACTAGGATACACAGTCAGGGAAAACAACATTGGGGTACAGAAATAGGATAGGGCAGAATAAAGGAAACTGAAAAGATGAAAAAAATTTTAAAGAGCTAGGTCAGCGGTTCTCAACCTGTGGGTCACGACCCCTTTGGGGGTCGAACGACCCTTTCACAGGGGTCGCCTAAGACCATCGGAAAACACATATATAATTACATATTATTTTTGTGATTAATCACTATGCTTTAATTATGTTCAATTTGTAACAATGACATTGGGGGTCACCATAACATGAGGAACTGTATTAAAGGGTCGCGGCATTAGGAAGGTTGAGAACCACTGAGCTAGGTGAAACTAAAGGCTAATTTAGTAGAGAGTTTGGAGAACAAAGGAACTAAAGACTTCTTACAAGGTGAAATCATACTGCCATCAACACAAATAGAGCACAAAGGACAAAAATCAAGTTTGAGAAGGGAAAAGTTATTAATTTCCTTTTAAACATGTTCATCTTGAAATGAGAGATAATCATGTATAAAGAGACAGTCCCAGTTCCTCTTGGTCCATGTTAGGACCAAACTTGAAGACTCGGTTCATAAAGCCTGCCCACAATGCAGAGTGGCTAGAACATGAAGCATGCCCCGCAGTGGTTGACAACAAAAGCATACAAGCTAGAAGACCAGGAAGGCTAGTCTCTTTGGGCACAAATATATGGTGTGAAAAAAGAGGGTAGTAGGAGAGATGGAGCAGTAGACGAGACATGGCCCAAGTTTGCCCTGGAAAGGCAAGATACGTTAGCTAAGGGAGTCAGCTCTGAGAGCTCAGGCAGGTCTTGTCCCCACCCTCCCAATTTTGGACTCTGCACAGGGAACCCCACAGCAGAAGGGGAGGCCAAAAATTTAAGCAAATGATGCGTTATGGTCAGGCAGAGGGAGATTCTGAAGTGTGGTTTGCCTCAGCTCTCTTTCCACGGAGCATAGACAGGTTGCTGAGAGCTGAATCTGAGTGGGGAATCTGCAGAGGTTGGGTGTGCTGGAAGGCTCTGAATTAACGGCAGCAAAGTACACCTTGCAGAAAGGGCCTGAAGAGGTCACTGGCCCCTTCAAAAGATGGGTTGTGACTGGCTCTGCCTGGGAGTCTCAGGAAGTACATCAGCTGCTGACTTGAGCAGCAGAGGTGAGTGGGACAAGCACCCACCATACGGGCAGGAGACACTGATGCAGAGACCAGAGTAGCAAAGGATACCTGCCCGAGAGCCTTTCCCCTCTGACAGATCCGAACCCTCCACCCCCGGCAATATAACATGTACCACGTTAGAAAGGACCCGGAAGGAACAATAGAAGATTAAAACGTCTGAGACTGAGCATCTGACTCCAGAGAGATTGAACAAGTAAAGTACTTGTGTTTAAATTACAACTGGTCTAAGGCAGGGGTGGGCAACCCCTGGCATGTGTGCCAAACATGGCACGCCAGTAACTTTTGCTGGCACACAAAACCCTCTCTTATAATCTTCCATTTACAATTTTTTTCTTAATATCGACTTTTTTATTTTTCAGATAAATTCAGTGTAGGTGCATCTTAGGTAAATAAATAATTTTACATAGCAAGTTATCTTAAAGACCATAGACATGGATTGACGAGAGAGGGGAAGAGCAATTTCTATGCCTCTGCCTTAACTCTCCCTGCCTTCCTAGATCCAACCAGTGGTTTCAGCCTCAGACGCAACGGGTTTTCGTTGACAAAACAACCGCCTCACCTACTTATTCAAAATTTCACTCTATAAAAATGAAACCTTCTCTCTTGCTTTGCCCACCGGTACTAACGAAAGGGGAATAAATTTCTATGTTTCTCTCGGCAGCAAAAGTCCCACTGATAATATCAAACAGAGTCATAAAGTTTTCTGTCAGACTATCAGTGTACATGTATACATTAAAAATAAATGTATTTTTCATCATCATATACTGTGTTTTTGTCGCTCGAATGAATTTTATTATTTCTTCAAGTTTCTTCACATACATACACCTTAAGAGATATCAAGTAGGCGTAACATGTTCTCAAAAAATTAGGGTTGGCACGCAGAAGAATTTTGAGTCAGAGATTTTGCTGGTTTGGGCACGCACTCACAAAAAGGTTGCCCATCCCTGGTCTAAGGTTTGAACACAATTCTACATTAGCCTAGTTACTTTGTGAGGAGGGGTCCCTGCTACCTAGAAGGTAGAACTGAGTAGGGACACCAGATTAATTACTGATAAAATTAATAAATCACATGTCTATGCACATAAGTTATGAGTTAAATTTATGACCCCGACATGTAAATAATAACAGTAATAGAGTTAACACTGAAAACCTGGGGGAAAGAAAATGAAAAATCCTAAACATCCTACCAAGGGATTAGTGGGATGTTTAGGAATTATTACTAAGGAATTATTTCTGTAAATACAGAGAGTGAACTCACATTTTTAATGATAAGAATGACACTGGGGGAAATCTGTGGTTTAAGGTAATTAACCTGACAGTTGTGTGGGGGATAGTTTGCGATGGGTTGTCAGCATATAAGAATATCTTACATGGGGCACAGTTGGAAAATATGGGTCCTAGGACATATTTCAACTATGTTCACCCTATCATCTCCACTCCAAAAAATATCTGGAACACTTCACTGGATGAAATCAAGTGAACATGCACACTGGAGTCAGTCCTACATGGAAAAGACAGAAAGCTTGCCACACAGGTCCCGGAGAGATGAATCTCAAAGCAAAAAGGAAGAACTCTGTGTCACAATGAATGGATGGATGAATGGAGAATGGGTGCCAGATGGACCATCATCCTCATCCTCCGGCCTCAGTGCCAGCTCACCGAGTGTCCCTTAGGGACATCAGGACAGGCCCCTGACGTCTGAAACACACATCCTAGACATGGCACTGTGGCCACAGACCACGTGGGAGATGGTGTGGACACAAGCGGACTGATGGCTCATGAATGCAAAGGCACAGGCAGAGGCGAACTATGCTCTGAAGGAACCATGATTTCAGCGGTAGTTAAGAGGCCCAAGTTACAATCCAGCTCTGCCATTAACTAGCTACATGACCATGAGAAAACTGTTTAATCCCTTGGACTTCACTTACTTTTCATATCAAAATAAGGCACAGTAATGTTTACCAAGACTACTCACAGCTGATGACTCTAAGATTTCAAAGGTTCCTCCTTTTTGCTCTAAAATTCACAAACACATAGTGTCAAAAGTCATGTCTTCCAAAAATCCAGTAGTAGCCTTTTGTTTCGTTTTGTTTGTAATCCTATGTGCTGAAAATGGGTTTCTCTTTCCAAATCATCGCTACACAGTATGTAGGTTCCACTCCAGGACCCTCCAAGGAAAATGTTAAGAAGCTGAAATAGGAATTTACTCAGATAAAGTAATGGCTGGGATTTTTTTAGCTTATCAGAGAGTTATTTTGTTGTGTTTGCTCTCATTTTAACCTACCTTAAAGAAAACCCAAAAAAAATGCACTTTGCATAAATATTTTGAGGATGACACCTCTGATTGTATTAACTTCCTATTTCATTTTCTCTAGTAAAATTTTATAGTCAACTAGATTTAAGCCAACAAAGGATTTAACCCCTACAAAAGAAAGAATTTAAAAGGCATAATTACCCCCAGATTGTGCCTTTCAGATATCTTTTAAAGTTACAGTATTTTGCCTTACTTCACATTATTTTATCTTATTAGTCCCCTGGGTATTTGTTTCCTTATGATGTGGCATTTATCTTTCATTCACAAAAACACCAGCCATAATACTACATGTCTTTGAAATGTTTAATAATTTTTTTCTGCTAGTAATATTGCAAGGGCATTTCTGGCCTCTAGGTTGGATTGCCCTTATTAACATCAGTTAAATGATTCCAGATGAGTTTGCTGGCAGGGCACTATTATAAAGGAGGAGCATAAAATATTCCCATGAGTACTTTCAAAATTGCAAGCTAGAATTATCTACATGCTTTACCATATTAACAGGTGCTTGTATTTCTTCACTTGATCTTAGCCAAAAGGCCAAGGAGTGAGGGGTGTTTTTATTTCTTGGCCTTAGCTTTTAGAGGTAGATTCATTATTTTTTTAATCACATGTAACTATAATATTTGTTTCACGATCCTGGTATTTTCAATGAGGAAAAATAAAATTACACTCGTAGCATATACTTGTAAGGAACTAATTTATAAAATACATTTGTGAATGTGAATCTTTGAGAAGGATCCAGTCGCTGAACGAAGTCCAGTGAAATCCGGGTACTGCTGCCACCCTTGAGTAAGGGGAACCTCATGTATATGCTTCAGCGCCGAATATTTACAATCATCTGAACTAAAGAAAAGCAGCGGGTGCTTTAAAGGAGTGCACAAAAGTCATGTTTTGAAAGTGGGTGAAATCCCATCTTGCCTTTGAGCTGTCATTCAAGTCCTGAGACTTTGCCCATAGAGTCTACTCCCTATTCTTGTTCTCAGCCTGTGATACCTGATTCCCAGCTCAGTTATTTCCACCTTTTGTTCACAAGTATTTCCTCTTAACAATACGCCATTCAGAAAAAGGTATGTCTTTGAATTGTCAACTAGTACTTTGTTCTGACAAAAGATACTACTCTAGTGTTTCAAGACTATATGTTAGAAATCTTGAAAGTAACACCACTTGTTGACTATTAGAAATTAGTTCATTTGACAAGTGGCACTTGTCACTAACATTGAAAGTACAGTCACTAAACATTGAAAAACAGAATGCCACATTCCAAAATGTGTAAATATTTAGCATAGGTTAATATGATATCACTTTAAGGAATCTAAAGGGATTGTTCTCAGGTCTGATTTCAATATTTATTTGCTATGACATATTTATTCTATATCAGGCATCTCTTCCTGAGGCAAAACAAATGGGGGAGGGGGTGCAAATTTAAGTAGCCGAAGGAAAAATTAAATGGCCATCACTTCTTATATTAATCTAAGTTAACTATGCAAAACAAAGCAAGGTCTCTATTGCCTAGACTCTGAAAGAAATATAACTGAACCAAAAAAAGAAATTGGATGAATTGCACCGCTCTTTTTTTCAAACAAATATATAGCCTGTTTTTTTAAGCAATAATGCAATAATAATAAAATATATACCTGTAAAAAATCAAAATCTATAAAACATGTAGAAATATTATCATTGTTTAACTATGCTAAATCCATTAATGCATTTAATAATTTTTTAATCTTTATTGTTGAAAGTATTACATAGGTTCTCCTTTTTCCCCCATTAACCTCTTCCAGCCCACTCCCATCCTCCCCTACCCCAGGCCCTCACCATTAACATTATATTTAGAATAATATATTTTAATATACTGTTGAATGTAATTTTAGCTGTAATAAATTGAATTATATATAATTTGTTAAAATATTTGAAGCACATACTACCTATTATAAAAATATTATAATTTACTATGAAGTTAAAAATGACAATATTTTTAGTATCATTTAAAGTAACTGTGAAATAGGTTGTTTCAATTTATTAATTATAATACATATTTTCATTTCTTGATATTTTTAATTTAAATTGATAACTTTCTATAATTAAATATTTAGCCACTGGTTCATTACAAGTGCTAAAGTCATAAACATATTTACTTTTTAAAATTTTCATACTTTCTTTTTTTTGCAAAAATAAACCTCATCATTAAAATTAAATTATCATATGAACAGTAAAATACCACAGTAACTTTCATGTAGTATTGTTTAAAATATTTTTAGATCTTTCCAGAGATATTTAGACAAATGCAAATATATATGAATCATATATATATTTTTTTCACAAATGGTAGCAAACTGTATCATAATTCACATTGTTACTTAACAGTACTTCTGAGAGATCTATTTGTAACAATGAAGAGCTTCCATCTATGTTGCCATTATGGCATTTGTAGAGAATTTCTAACTATAAATCCCTGATATTATCTTTTTAATTCAACATGTCTTTCTAAAAAGACACATATGTGTGCACATGTAAACACACACACACCAGTTACCTACAAATAAATGGGAATTCACTCTATATAGGGCAACATGCCTTTTAAAAACATTGCAGTTGCCCTAGCTGGTTTGGCTCAGTGGATAGAGTGTTGGCCTGTGGACGGAAGGGTCCCAGGATTGATTCTGGACACATGTCCAGGTTGTAGGCTCAATTCTACTTCCCATTCTATCAGAACATTATGTGACTATAGACAAGATCCTTTAAGTTTTTAAGGTCTTTTTTCTGAAGCTGGATTATCGCTTTTTATCTTCCTTTGAATAATATTTCTTAATATCCAATGAATTACTTTCTGTGTTTTAAAACTTTGTATACTTTATACCACCAATTTATATTTATATTTCATGTGTCAATTTTCAAATCTAAATCACATAATCAAGTACATTGATTTATTTGACTCGTGAAACAATTTAATGGTAGGAAAAGAATATATTTTTAATTACCATTTTAGAGATAACAAAACTTAGAGAAACTGAAACTTGGCCCATGGTAAATCTAGGAACAAACTTTTGTTCTTTCCACCACAGTTACCTCTGTCTTCGGTACATTACTACACAAAACCTTTACAGATCATGTTGGTAGTATTTTCATATATATGACTTCATTTCATCCTCTCTGTACTCCTGGGAGTCACTGATTATCATTAGCACCATTTTCCAGAAGAGAAAATTGAAGCTCACACTTTCAATTACCCAAAGTCATGTAGTTATAATCAGTCAAAGTAAGGGATTAAACTCAGATCTTTTGGCTTCAAGTTTCATGCTCTTTGGTTACAATTCATAGGATTGATGTGTCTGATATTTCAAGATTCTGAAAAAACAGAGGAAGAAACCCAGTCCCAGAACACAAGTAGTAATTTTGTTACTGTCACAACTAGCTAGCTAATATTAATAATGGGAAAGGAGCAAAGGGGAGGCCAGACATTATAAACATGGTCATCCGGGCAGCTTTACCAGGAAGCTGCAACTTCACACTTCAATTACTTCCAGATCTTCCCTAAACTTTTATCCCATTTTTTTTGTTGTTGTTTTAAAATACTGTACTATGTACTGCCTATTCTAGTAGAAATGTAATATGATTCACATATGTAATTTTAAATTTACCAGCAGCCACATTACAAAACTTTAAAAGAAACAGGTAAAATTAAATTAAAATAATATATTTAATTTAACTCACCATATCTAAATATTAGCATTTCAATATGTTATTGATATAAAAGAATTATTAATCATATATTTTACATTTTTGTATTGTTTCTAAATCAGTGTGTATTGGAAATTACAGTGTGTATTTTACAAATAGAAGGTGGGGCAAAAGTAGATTTACAGTTTTTTGTTTGGAAAATAATACAACTAATAAATAACAATACAAGAATAAACTGTGTTTCACATACAACTGTAAACCTACTTTTGCCTCACCCTGTATAACAATCTTGATTCAGACACTAAATTTTCATAGCAAATACTTGCTCTGTATTCAGACTTCATAGAATTTACTGAAAAAGTAAATTGGCATATCCAAGTTGTTTCAAACATTCATAAAATTAATCCAATGACTGAACCATGTATCAGTTTTTAAATTTAAATTTAAAATAATTAAAATAAAACAAAATTTAAAAATTTGGTTCCTCAGTGGGACATGCCACACTTCAAGCGCTCATTAATCGCATGTGGCTAGTGATTGCTGTATTGGACATCAAAGACATACCTTTTGTTAGGCCATTAATTGAGTACAGTATCTTGTATCACTATCTTGTATATGGGTCACTATGATGATGAAAATTATCTCATTGGTCACCAAATAATTTTCTGATCCCTATAAAATATTGTTGCCTTTAGGGATAGCTAATTCAGAGAGAGAGATTGCCCCCCCCCCATAATATTTCCTGACCTTTGGTATATCTTCATTGGACTGGATAATCAAAAATTATATTAGGAATAATCTGGTATTCCATTTGATCTTGCCATAGATATCAGTCAGGCAAAACTTGACTTGAGAAGATGGGTTTTCTATGAATGCTTTCTGACCACCAACAGGTCTTGCCTCATTTCCAGAAGACACAAACTCTAAACTCTAGACCAGGGGTGGGCAAACTTTTTGACTCAAGGGCCACAATGGGTTCTTAAACTGGACCGGAGGGCTGGAACAAAAGCATGGATGGAGTGTTTGTGTGAACTAATATAAATTCAAAGTAAACATCATTACATAAAAGGGTACAGTCTTTTTTTTTTTTTAGTTTTATTCATTTCAAACGGGCCGGATCCGGCCCGCGGGCCATAGTTTGCCCACAGCTGCTCTAGACCAACAAGGATGTGAGTTCCAGAGACAAAAACTGCATAGAAACTAACTCTATTCCAAGTCCCACAAAATTGAGTTTAAGAATACCTAACTTTAGATATAACATTATAAAGTACTAGAGGCCTGATGCACAAAGATTCATGCAAGGATGGGCTTTCCTTCACCTGGCTGCAGGCACTGCCTTGTCTCTAGCTGGAGCCGCCTTTCCACCTTCGCTCCAGCCTGGAGCTGCCTTTCTGCCTTTGCTCCAGCCCGGAGCCACCTTTCCGCCTTCTCACGCTGCCCAGAGGCCCAGAGCACTGGGGCAGTCTGCCCCGCCCCCGGCCGCTCGGCACCTGCATATGCAAATTAACCCACCATCTTTGTTGGGTTAATTTGCATACTCACTCCTGATTGGCTGGTGGGCATTGCAAAGGTACAGTCAATTTGCATCTTTCTCTTTTATTAGTGTAGATAAGAAACTCTAGTGTTGAAAATTAGTGAGGACCAATACTCATAGATATAATACCTGAATTGATATTTAAGGCTCCCAAAAATCCTGTTGCAGACTTTAGTACCCTTGGTGGCTGAAGGAAATAGACATGTCTATGATATTTTCCCAGTCTGGCCATAGCATTACAGCTTCCTGAAGGTTTTTAAGCATGCACGTGCAGCCAAGGAACATACAAGACCAGGCTGAATGTCAGAGCACACTAACAGCAAAAGAAAAAGGCATTTCAGGAATGTAGGATCCATGAACCCCTCACAAAGTCATATGTGAGCTGCATTAGCAATCACAGCACTTACAGAACACCTGCTGTGTGCAAAACACTCTGCTTGTCCCTGTGATTAACTTAAATCCCTCTGCTCAAGCATCAGAGACCACCCTACTCGTGTCCCCTAGAAGCACAAGTCCATATATCTGTCAGGCCTCAGCATCCCTTCTTACCCTAGCAGCGGACCCTCATCAACCAAGTCCTCGACAAAAAGTGCTGGAAAATCCCAGCGATGGCATGCATGGGCTGCCTACTCACACCGAGGCTCCTTTTCCATTTGCCCATAATTACTTGTGTCTAACACTTGGAAAGTTTATTTCTATCTCATGAGATAATTTTTTTAAGTCTTTATCTCTAATCCATCACATTTACTCCACCACAGTCGAGTCCATCTTTCTAACGCATCCTTCCAAGCCTACATAATTGTCCCACTAATTTTCTAACCAGAAAACTTGTATTTCAAAATCAACACATCATGTGTCTAAGTGTATATATGTGGTAGATAGATATCTAAAATACATCGTGAACTTCTTGAAGTCCAAAATCACGTCTACTTTTCCCTACTATCTAATCCACGGCTTGATGTGGATTTATCTAGAATTCTGCAGACATAGAATCAAAATGGAATCTTGCTTTCAGAAGTGCAAGCATTGGATGATTTGGGTAAATGATATCTTATCTTCAGAATAGGAATAAAGGGTTAAATTAATCCCCATAGATCCCACTCTACACCTCCCCAGCTGGCTGCCGTGGCATCCTATTCTGGCCCTTCTTGGAAAACATAGGAAAGAGAAAAATGAAAGATCAAGGCAGAGCCTGGACATAGCCCTAGGCTAGGATTTGCTGGTAAGTAAGCAAGAAGCTACTGACCTGAACTTGCTAGCATTCTCTCTCTCTGTGAGAGCAAAACAGGCAGGAGGCGAACAATGGGGCTCCTAACTTCCAGTAGGCCTTCAAGTCGGATCGCTTTACACCTGCGCATTTTAGCACTTGAGCACCCGCTTTTCCCAAAAGGACGGGCTCTCCAACCCGATAATCAGTCAAAAGCAAGTCGCTGGAATCAAAGCCCACCGGCCACAAAGACTATCCACGCAGGTTAAATATAGCCACTCGGTTGTCAAATTTGTTTCTATTTGAGTACACAGGGAAGTTGTCACTTTACGTAGGGCTAAAGAAATTTCACCTCCATCTTTATAATGTTTCTTAGAAAGTTCCAAAATATTAAGTTTATCTTATCTATGAAACGTAAGCTAAAGGAGAAAAAGAATTTCCTTCAAAGCAAGCTATACTCCTGCATTTAAAGCTGTAACATAATAAAATAGTAATAGTAATACTTTACACGTATATGGTGTTTGTTAGAACAGGCATTGTGCTAAGAGCTTTGGGTATATTAATTCATTTCATTACAATTTATTAACTGCAACTAAATTTTTCCAACAGCCACATTCGAATCCCAAAGAGCTGAAAAAATTAAACTTTCAAATCGTCTCTCTTGCAGGCTCGCATTGGCCTCTTCCTGAAAGGGAGACATCAGGACGGTAGAATGTGTAAGATGACACAACACTTCCCCGTGCAGACAGTCCCTGTTCACTCCCCATGTGGAGACATCACTGCATAATTGCAGAGCCGTAAGACTCTGAACTGTTCAGGGAAGCGGACTTGGCACACTGCCCTCCTCAGCAGCCTGAGGATGCCAAACAGAGGAAGTGTGTTCACTCCCCGCATCAGCTACTCCCTGCAGATTCCAGAGCTGCTCCCCGCTGTGGCTTCAGGCTTATCTGGGGACGTGTCACTTTGGGGGCTGTTATGTGATCCACCCTGGCTGCCTTGCACTCCTAAAAAGCTTTTGCTATTCAATGACTTTTACACATTTCTTACCATTGTGAATGAGGTGCCATGGGACTTTCTGGTGCAATCACAGGGAAGGGCTTTTGTGGGTAGAGAAAGGGGCTCCTTCTCCACCTGAAAGCTCTTTAGCCGTGAAAGCAGAGCTTCCTTCCTCGGCAGCCCACCTGCAGCTCCTCGCCACCAACCCCCATCCCTCCAAACCCCTCAACAACTGTCCCCCACCACCGCCTCTGGCCCCATCTCTCTTCACTGAAACTTCACTTATTAATGGATTCCGCAATTGCCAAACCCAGTGACACTTCTCGGGCCTCCACACTCAACTTCTCTGGGGCATGTGATGCTGTGGACCATCCTGCCCTTGGAGCATGGTCCTCTCATGGCCACCCAGGACCATGCCCCCTCCTCCTCCCACCACTGTGCCTGCAGCTGCTCAGCTCCCTTCCCTGCTTCTCCTCCTCGTTTCCCCGTAAGCATTGGCATTTACCCAGGTGTCTTAGTGACTTCAAGCTGCTATAACAAAGTACCACAGAGTGGGTGTCCTGTGACAATAGAAATCTATTTCTCGTGGTTCTGGAGGCTAAAAGTCCAAAAAGACCAGGGTGCAGCACGGTTGGGTTCTGGCGAGGACCTTCTTTATTACTGACAGTTGTCTTTGCATTGTGTCCTCATATGGCAGAAAGAGGACAAGGGAACTCAGGGTCTCTTTCCTAAGGGCACTAATCCCACTCATAAAGGCTCCACCCTCATGACCTACTCACCCCCCAAAAGCCTCACCTCCTAATACCATCACATTGGGGATTAGGGTTTCAACATAGGAATTGAGGCGGGGGGACACATTCAGTTCAAAACACCAGGTCTCTGTCTGAGCCTCTCTTCTCTCTGTCTCTGCAAACATTCCCTAGACCCGTGGTCGGCAAACTGCGGCTCGAGAGCCACATGCGGCTCTTTGGCCCCTTGAGTGTGGCACTTCCTAAGCCTTAGGAGTACCCTAATTTAGTTAATAACAATGTTCCTACCTATATAGTTTAAGTTTAAAAAATTTGGCGGCTCTCAAAAGAAATTTCAATCGTTGTACTGTTGATATTTGGCTCTGTTGACTAATGAGTTTGCCGACCACTGCCCTAGAGAATCTGATCTGTGTTTGCAGCATCACCTACATGGGATAAACCTTAACCCTCATTTTCAACTTCCACCTGTCACCTGAACTCCAGGCATATTCCAGCTGGACATCCCACCTGGATGGGCACATGGGTCTCACACTGAAACTCGTTCTTTTGCCACCTCTCCCACCCAGCAAACTCTCTTCTCCAGAATTCCTTATGTCAATTAGTGGCATCACGATGCTCGCACCTGCCGTGCCAGTTTGAAGCATGGCTGTACATTCTTTCATCCACCTGAGATTTCTGAGTGTGAGTCATTTAAAAAGCTGGCAGTTTTTGCCTGGTTTCTGGGGACACTTGTTCTTGGAGCCCTGTGCCATGATCAAAAAGTTCAACAATGCTAAGACCATCATGCCTGAGAGGTCAAATGTAGGTGCTCAGGCCACTCATGTGAGTAAAGAGACAATCTTGGAAGTGGGTTCTCCAGCTCAGCCCTTCCAGTCCCCACCCATATTAAGTACCCTTTGCCATTTGTGTCATCAAAGGTCCCACATGATATAAAGCAGGGGTAGTGGGCTTGGTCCCTATTATGTTCTTTCTGAATTCCAAACCCACAAAAACCATGAATACTAACAAGATGAATAATTGTTTTATGTCACTAAATGTTGGAGGGGGGTTGTTATGCAACAATAAATAACTGTATTCTCCCAAGCTTCAAACATAGAAGTTATTCCCTTTCTCTCTCCCATATTTTATTAATAAACTAGAGGACTGGTGCACAGATTTGTGCACTGGTGGTGGGGGGCAGCATGGCCTGCGGGGATCAGCCCACTGTGGGAGCACTGTTCATCCCGGTCAGCCGAGCAGTGGTCCCACTGTGGGAGTGCACTGACCACCAGGGGACAGCTCCTGCATTGAGCATCTGCCCCCTGGTGGTCAGTGTGTGTCATAGCAACTGGTCGACCGGTCGTTCTGGTTGTTCTGCCGTTTGGTCACTGGGCTTTTATATGTATAAGATAATTTCATTAAGGATTGAATGTGTGCCAGGCACATATCGAGAACTGGTGATACCAATAATGATGGCTGAGTAGAGAGGCAGTGCAGGAAAATAAATCACAATACAGTGAGACAGCATTTCCCAACCTCATTCCAGAGAAATCTGCAGACAGACGGTTCTCAAAAGAGATGTTCTCTGGTCAATTAATTCTGGGGAAAATGAGTATAAACAAGGTTCTTTCTTGAATTACTTCTCAGGAATATTAATGCTCAAATGTATACAATAAATATGTAAGAGGAGTCTAGAATAGAGTTTTCTAAAATCACTTGTCCACAAAACAAATTTGGGGCTTTTGTTTTGTTTGCTTTCTTTTTTAGGACAAATTCAAGGAAAAACACTATGTAAATAAATCATTCAATTATTAGATGTAAATGGAACATGAACTGGGACCCTCCAAGGGGCACCAGAGCCTTTCTTCAGTAATTAGGGGAGGCCTTCAGGAGGAGGTGGTACCTGAAGTGCAACATTAAGAGGAAGAGGAAGGTGCCTGGTGGACAAGCTGCTGGAAGGCGAAGAACTGAGTTGTGTAGAGATACTTCAATGGCGGCCTATTGAGGAAAACTCTAAGGAAATGTTTCAGAACGCTGATGCTTTTGTCCCTCTCTGAAGATAGATGCTAGAATTTCAAGTTCAGGTCAGAAGCTGTTTACTTACTAGCAAATCCTAGCCTAGGGCTGTGTCCAGGCTCGGTCTTAATCTCTCATTTTTCTTTTTCCTGTGTTTCCCAAGAGCGGCCAGGTGAGGAGCCACAGCAGCCACCTGGGTTTTTATTATTCCTTTATTTATATATCTGCAATAAATGTTTTCTTGCTTTTAAAATCTACTTCTCATGTCTATAGTTTGAAAGCAAGATATCGATTTGATCCAATGAACCCACAACTTTTAAAAAACTGCATATGAGATGCCATGGTTTAGACTTCTTAGGATGATCACTTTGTAAGGTACATAAATGTCAAATCACTATGTTGTACACCTGAAGCTAATACAATATTGTACATCAATTGTAATTTTTAAATTTTAGAAAAAAAATTTAAAGGAAATGCTCCCTGAGAACAAGGACTGTCTGATTCATTCACCATTTATCCCCAGTGCTTCGCACAGTACCTGGCATATAGTAAGTGTTCAATAAATAACTCTTAACTAAAAGAGTATAGGAATAAGTCAATAGCAAAGTAAATATTTGACTAATCAAATTATTTTACAAATACATAGAAACTGGAGTAAGTGATAGGATCTGATATGTTAGTACTTATTCGACATCTTTGAACATATGAAACATTTTATCGATGATGTATGCTTCATGACTAGATGGTTATTTAACCAACACTTTTTGCAAGGGGGGAAATTCCATGCAGTTGCCAGGTTATTTAAATTGCATGCATCCTATCTCAGAGTTTTAATAAGCCTTCTATCCCGACTAAGTGGTATGACTGCAAAAGATAAAATCCTGCCCATGGCTCCATATTTCAGAAATCTTCAACGGTGTGTCATGGTTAAAACTCCTCTCCTCCAACTCCCCAGGAGACTCAAAATTCTAGCATCTCCCAGGTTTGACATAATTGTAATGTAATGTGGGCTTTAAATTTATGAATGTTTACACTGAGAAAAGTGTGGGAGAACTATAGATGTGATTTAAAGTAGGGAGTGTACTGGTAAAATAAATGTAGGCTTTTAAAGAGAAATAGAATTCACGAACATGAAGCACTTGAAGAATCAGAAACTGAAATGTGCCCTAGCTGGCTTGGCTCAGCGGATAGCCCCGGTCTGTGAACTGAAGGGTTCTGGGCTCGATTCCGGTCAAGGGCACATGCCTGGATTGAGGGCTCGATCCCCAGTAGAGAGAGTGCAGGAGGCAGCTGATCGATGAGTCTCTCTTATCATCGATGTTTCTATCTCTCTCTCCCTCTCCTTTCCTTTCTAAAAACAATAAAAATATTTAAAAGAAGAAAATGAAATTCTACATGGTGCACAGAGATACCCAGAAGTGTCATGATAGGTTGAAGAGTGGAGAACAGAGGATGTGGGGAAGCAAAGAAATGAAACAATTCAGAATGACTTCTGTAAGAGGGGGAGAAATGAACTGTTATTCAAACTATCAGATAAAAGTTTAGACAAAGAACTTTGCTCCTTTAGAATGAATGCAGAAATTATAGGAGGTTGAAATGCCTACAGAGCAAGTATTTCAACATGGAAAGAAAACCTGGCCAGAGAATTAAGTCTACCATACTTAGCTAGCCAGTCACAGAAACAAACCAAGAGCCACAGACTTCCACAGAAGAGTATGTGTAAATGAAGCAGTACAGCAGAATGAGGCTGTGTATTTGAAATATATTTGGGTTGTAGATTGCTTAGATCCCAAGAGTCCCACCAACAGCAGCAAAATCTCATTATACATAGGGGACCACATAATTTATCAGCCAGACTGGGAAACTTTTAAGGGAATGAGGAGGTCTTACTAATAATTAAACTGGTACTTAATTAAGTTCGAAACTATCTCAAACTGAGATGTAGGGTCAACCTAATTATATATTAAACCCCTTTATTATGCCAGAGAAACATTTTAAAGAAAGAACACCATAGATGAACTCTTCAGAGGAAAAACACTTCTTTGAGCAGGTGGCCAAACCTCACCCAGGCAGAAGCTGACCTGGATGAATGGGATTGCGTGTGTGATGTCCTATATTGTTGGCCATGCACAATATTTGCACAACTTTTAAATAATTTGCTTCTGAAATTTTTCAATGTTTATATGGCCTTTCATTGTTTTTTCTAAGTTGATGACGTCTGGGAAATTTGAGGGTCCTACCTGTCAGGAATTTTGTTCAGTTTCCTGTATTCTGGCTTAGCCTGTGTTGCTACTACATAATGCCTATGGTGGAATATGAAGATTACTTCCATCTCCGAGGAAATCTCATGTTTCTTATGGATTAACAGCATCATTTTCTTAAGTGTGGCCCATTATGTGTGGTGGTGCAGCACAGATGTGTCTGGAATATGTGATCAGAGACCCAACAGGATACTGATGACACACTCAATAGGGGTAAAGGAGCTGAATGTAATGAAGGGCCATTAACAAAGGTGTGAGCAGAGATGAAGATAACCAAAGGGCCAATGAAAACACCCAAAGGTTAGAAACCCTGAGACCACTACCATCACTATGCTTGAAAGGTAAGGGGAAAGAGACATGGTGGGAACCTGGCAAAGACTATAATGTTAGGAGATACCTACCAGACAGGAGCTGTGGCCTGTGGTAGAGGAACACAGCCACTGCCAGCCCACAGCCACGAGGGGAAGAAGCTATAGAATAAATACCCCAAATTCTCTTTCCTGCAACCTTCCTATCTCTGGTTGGTACTTCTCTTTGGCCTAACCCATAGTTCAAGAGTGCCTACTTGATACTAATCCATAGAGATAAGCCTCCTGGTCAACATAAAAGAATGGAGAAGACTAATAGATCTAGAAAAACAAATGGAGAACATGCAGCAGAATTTAAGAAAACACTATAAGTGCCCATATTTCTAAAATCTAGGTAGGTCACATACACCCTTTATGTTCGTAAGTGAAAACTGAAAATTACTTGATCTTCATAGGGATATTAGAGATAGAGCAGTTGTTATTAGCATTATCTACATTTTACAAATGAAGAAATAATAAACAGAGAGGAGAAATTACTTGCTTAAATCATCCAAAACAAAAAGACTTAATGCATGTTACTGTGTCTATGGGCCTATCAGAGAGCCAATAATTTCCCAAGCTACGCTTCTACCTGTAAACCCAGAGATCTTTCCATTTGTTTTTAATAATATAAGCTTATATTGTCCTCACTAAAGACTAAAAACCAACTATCCCAGCATGTACCAACAGAGATCTACACAATGAAGGTGTTGTCTCTGCCTTCCAGAGGCTCCCAGCTTATGGACAGAAAAGACCACTCAGAAAAGTTTAGGAAGACTATCAATCAGCAACGAGCATGCCTCTAGCATCTATTATGAATTAAATGCCAAGTACATAAAACTTTTGTGGTTGCAATTAACCATTTTACTTTTGTGGTCATTTGTTATTATGATTTGTGTTTTATATGCTCAAAGGATTGATGGTAAATTGTCAAGACTGACTCACAATAAAATAATGGTTGACATAACACAGTGTACATGGCCGATGTAATATTAAAAAGTCAATCCTAGGTAGTGTCCACCTTCGGTCCCTTCATAAAGAATCCTATTGCCGCCTTGAGTTTTTGGTGGTGGCAAGTAGTAAGAGTTGGTACTTACTACCAATTCTGGAAGGGAGAGACAATGTCTTCATTCTGTAGATCTCTACTGGTCTACCGGTACACACAGATCCAATGACCCCTTAAAAACAACGTGTGAGAATGGCTACACATCCTACCCAGGATCTTACCTGAGACAGAGACTGCTCTGTGTTTACCAAAACCCATTTTCTTTATGTCCTGGGTATACAGATAGACCAACTTCCAAACCTCTTACATTTAGATGTGTTCTGGCCAAAGTTGCAGAAGCGATTTGCTTCTCTTTGGGCTGGCCCATGAAACCCGTGGGAGATCATCTACTCCCCCTCTTTTTCCATCTGCCAGTTGATTATCAATGTCCAGTAAATGCTAAGTCGAAGATGGTGGGACCTATGTCAGTCTGAATCCTTGAATGACTATGTTGAATGGCTATGTGGAACAGCCCCACTCCGCACTGTCTGTCCCCACCCAGCTATTGATTCACTAAAATTAATGAGGTTACTACAATGACCTTAAGCAATATACCATTTCTCAAGTATAAGCCCTCAACATTTTATGTGAAAATATGGATATACTTTTCTAAAACATACCCTATTGTTCACATTGTCTTATAGTCTTTTTATTTGGCACTATATTGTAAACAATTTCCCATGTTCATGGAATCCTTCAATATTACAATTTTAAATGTTCCAAGTTTAGGTTCTACTACTCAGTTTTTCACTTTTTAATATAACTTCCATTTTTCAATATTAGATATTACATGATCCAAAGACCTTTGTGATCTTATTGAAAAAAAAAAGATTATTTCTCCATCATAGTTATTTGCCAACCTTAGGCAGTCATTAGAGTAATGGACCACTGATTTTGTGCTGTTCAACCTCATTCAAGTTAATATCTTTCTTTGAGTTTGTTCCATATGGTAAACCTTTCTCACATCCCATAGGAAGATATCTAACAAAGTTAATAAATGTCCTTTAAAAAGTTACAAAATACAAGAACTGGTGTGAATCATCAGAAAATTGTATTAAGTCACTGACTTCTCTGTGACCTCTATTTGCATATGAAATGATTAATTTCTTTGCCCTAGAATAAAAGTGGTAAAGTCAAAAATAAAATGTAAGTATACATATTCCCTTCCAAAAGGAACATACCCATATAATCACTTGAGTTTCTAGTTTTTCTGTTTTTAATTATGGCTATTTTTACTAAATAGGCATAATTATTATCACTGTTTTAAAATCTGGAAATACAATTTTTTTAATATATTTTATTGATTTTTTACAGCGAGGAAGGAAGAAGGATAGAGAGCCAGAAACACTGATAAGAGAGGAACATCGATCAGCCGCCTCCTGCACACCCCGCACCGGGGATATGCCCGCAACCAAGGTACATGCCCTTGACTGGAATCGAACCCAGGACCCTTCGGTCCACAGGCCTACTCTCTATCCACTGAGCCAAACCGGTCAGGGCTGGAAATACAATTTTTAATTGGAAAATTTTTTCACCTCTCTATTAAGTGGGTAAAAGCTTCTCCTTTTGGAAGCTTATGAGTGTAGGAGTTGAAAAATACAAATTCAGCAACAAATTCAAAAAAAATGAATAACATTGCACTATATTTTATAGGTGATGCAATCTTTGAAAATTACTTAAGTCAGGAAGATAAAAGTTTTCTACAACTTAAAAAAAATGCTGCCAGTTGTGGTAATATTTCAATGTAATTTCAGCCTATATAACAATATATTCTTGACATGGTTTTCCCAACAAGAGGGGAGTGGGAGTAAGATATCAACTGAAGGACTTGTATGCATGCATATAAGCATAACCAATGGACACAAGACAGTGGGGGGGGGGGGGTGAGGGCATGTGCTGGAGGGGAGGGAGGCTCGGGGGAGGTCAGTGGGGAAGAAAAGGAGACATATGTACTACTATTTGTAATACTTTAAACAATAAAATAAAAAATTAAAGAATCTATATATATAAAAGGCTAATATGCAAAGTGTCCCCTCGGGAGTTCGACCAGGAGACCAGGAGTTCGATCACTCACTATGACGTGCACTGACCACCAGGGGGCAGTGCAGAATGAAGGAAGGCCCAGCAGGCAGCTGGCAGCTGGGGAAGGAAGGCCCCAGCCTGCCCTGATCGCTGGCCAGGCCTAATGACCCTACCCATGCACTAATTTCATGCACCAGGTTTCTAGTGTACTATAATTATGATACTTAATGTTGATTAAATACTTGATTATAATTTTTCTCTCAATGTTATCAAAATCTTGTGGTATGTGATTACTTTTAGATATGATTATTTTTAAGAAATCTGGGGAAAAGATATAATAACTCAGTGATGTCCATCAGAGGAAGCTATGGCACTCATAAGCCATCTCAGTGCCCTCTGGCGTTTCCCCACATTTTTGTAAAAAGAATGATTAACGTGGAAAGCTTATGATATTTGGAATCAGTATTATCTTTGAAATATATCTCTAACACTCACTAACCATGTGACCGTCAGCCATTCATTTTACTCCTCTTAGTTACAGTTTCTATAAAATGATTTAATGCCCATATCACAGGAATTATTGTAAATATTTAGTTTGATACCTACCATACATGAAGAAACGAGCATAGTATACCTAGAACAGAGTAAATTGTCAACAGTTGGTTCCTTTTTCTCCACTATTTTTACTGAAACATGTATCTCCTTGTCACTTAAGGCTTTTTCTTAAACCAGCCAGCCTTTGTATCACTGAATGGTTTGTATGCCATCCAATTACAATTGTCTTATTCATTCATCCTTCTGGTATGCTTGTCGTATACTTACTATGTTCCTGGAACTGTTCAGGGTGCTAAGGATAAAGCAGACCAAAGAAACGCTGACATACACAAACCTTATTTGGTCATTGAGGAATATTGTTGTTGTTGTTTTTTAAGTAAAACAAGCCCTGGCCACTGAGGCTCAATGGTTAGAGTGTCGGCCTGTGCACCAAAGGGTTGCAGTTTCGATTTCTAGTCAAGGGCCTGTACCAGGGTTGCAGGTGCGATCCCCAGTCCCCAGTAGGGCTCATGCAGGGGGGCAACCAATCTATGTGTTTCTCTCTTTCTCTCCCCCTCCTCCCCTCCCTTCCAATCTATCTGGGTATCCCTGCCATGGAGAAAAGCATAGCAAATAAGAGTAACAGAGATGCCGGGACTGGTTGCGGCTACAGTTTTTTTTTTTCTTTTCTTTTCTTTTTGGTGCCCTGACCGGGAATCAAATCATTGACCTTTCAGTGCATGGGATAACGCTCAATCAACTGAGCCATGCTGGCCAGGGCTGCTATAATTTTAAATAGGATGGCCAGAGTAGGCTTCACTGGGAAAGATAAATTTCTCCAAATATTTGAATAAAATGAGAGCACCACTGGAGTGTCTGTGGAATAACATTAACAGGTAGAGGGGAAAGCCAGTGCAAAGGCCCTGGACAGCAGCAAGTCAGGCAGATGAGAAAAATAGCAAGTCCAGGGAGGGCACGGCACGGATGGGTGGGCGATGGTAGGTCAGAGGGGGCCCACAGCATCATCTGCAGCCTGGTGGGCATTGGAAGGCTTCAGGTTTTGAGTGGAATGGGAGGCATCTGAAAAGCGAGTAGACAGCACCAGGAGAGACAGAAAGGTGAGCAATGGGTACACTGTGCAAGTTTCCAGGGGAAAGGCAACAGTGGCTGAGTCAGGATGGAAGCAGTCGGGATGATGAGGAGTTGTCAAATCTCAATATTTAAAGGCAGAGCTAATTGGATTTGCTGATAGACTGGATGCAGAATGTGAGATCACAAAAAAAGAGACAAGAATAGCACCTACGTTTTTGGCTGTTGCAGCTGGAAGGATTAACTTGCCATTTGTTGAGGGAAAACTATGAAAGAAGGAATTGGGGGAGGAAAGAGCAGGAGTTTGGTTTCATACTGTTAAGCTTGAGATGTACACTAGACAGCAAGCGTGGAAAAGTGAGAAAGGTCCCAGATAAGAGTCCAAAATTGACAATAAATTTTAGGCTGGTGGCAATCAAAACCTAGGATTCAAGAAGATGTAGATGATAAAGTCTGAAAACTAGATGTGATCTCCAATCAGGAGCCAGTGTAGAAACAGCAGAAAAGAGGTCCAAGGCTGAGCACTGGGGCAGGCAGTGGTTAGAGGTTGAGCAGACCCAGAGTGAGTGGGGTGTTTTTTCTCATACCAACCAATTCTCCTACTCTCCAGCCCCAGTAGATGGCTTGCAATCCAATTTAATTGACACTAACTACTGCTTCAAACTCCACAGGTGTAAGGGCTCCATCCCACAATACAGCCCTCACTTCAGATATCAATTGCCAGTGTCAAAAACAAGACAACGGATCCAAAATGGAGTCACTTATGCTAAGCCCCATGTCATCAAACCAAGACTTGACTTAATTACCGTTTGGGCTCTCCTGGAAATGGAATCTTAAACCAATCAACCAAGAACACCTGATCTTGGCTACTGTAAATAACACTGCAATGAACATAGGGGTGCATATATCCTTTTGAGTTAGTATTTCTGGTTTTTATGTTGGACCCAGTCCAAATCTGGTCATTTTGAGACCCAGTAAGGAAAAAGAAATGGTCAAGTAAAGTTTGAAAGCTCATAATGCAAAGCTCTGGAGGTCGGATTTGAGAGGGGTTTACTCCTGACGTCCAGAGGCAGCGAGAAGAGCCTCAACAGGTCCCCACACCCAGTTGCTTATTGCTCTGGGGGCAATCAGGTCTCCTTCAGTTCCCTCTTTTGACACTAGAACTATTAAAAAGTAAACTGAGGCATATTAACATTTTTTAAGTTTATTTGAGCAAAAAATGATTCAAATTGTGCAGCATTCGCTGTAGCAGATAGAAAGAACCTCTGAAGCACTAAAAGAATTAGACTTTTATAAGCAGACTAGTAGCCCTGTGCACGAATCCGTGTGCGAGTAGCTCGCTGCTGCTTGCCTCAGCTGGCCACCTGACCCACCACCGCTGGTAGCTCTCCGCCACTTGTCGATTGGTTGTGACATTATGGCATCCTGGCTAATTTGCATATTCCTCTATTATTATATTAGATAGGAGTGGGAGCAAGGACATGCTGGAGGCAAAAAAGTAGGTTGGTTAGTAAAGTTAGGGATGGCCGGGGTCTATCAGACGATTAACTTGCTGGTGATGGTCAGATGATTCCTTTCCCTTTTCCTATTATTTTATTTTATTTTATTTTATTTTATTTTATTTTTTATCACCATTTATATCCTCTCTATACCCTCTTCTACTTCCACCCACTTAGATAAACAGGAAGATTGTTAGTATAGTACATACAGGAAGGAGTGTTGGGAGTTTAGAGAGAGAAAAGCTCTTACACGGGGATTCTCCACCTTGGCAATGGAGACATTTGGGGCAGGGTAACACTTTGTAGGGGGTGGGGAGGGCTGTGTGGGCATCACAGGATGTTTGGCTGCATCCCTGATTTCTATACACTAGATGCTCAGAGCACAGCATCCTCCAGGCTGGGACCACCAAAACCATCTCTAGATACTGCCAGTGTCCTCCCTGGGGGGACACCAAAATCACCCCCCTGGGTGAGAACCACTGCCTCTCCCAGGAGACGGCAGAGGACATGGACTGGGAAATGTGAACAGATTGCAGTCCTCCTGGGGCTCACTGGAGGTTGTGGTCATGGGTTTCGAACGTGGCCATTCTGCTGCTTGTGTGAGTTTCTCCAGCTGAATTCAGCTGCACAGGGTCAGAGCAAGCAAGAAGTTAGTACAGCCCTAGCCAGTTTTCTCAGTGGTTAGAGCATCGGCCTGCGAACCACAGGGTCCTGGGTTCGAATCCAGTCAAGGGCATGTACCTCGGTGGCAGGTTCCTCCCCGGCCTGGGCCCTGGTGGGGCTCACACAGGAGGCAACCAAATGATGCGTTTCTCTCACATCAATATTTCTCTCTGTCTTTCCCTTTCTCTTCCACTCTCTCTAAAAAGCAATAGAAAAATATCCTCAGGTGAGGAAAAAAAAAAAGTTAGTATAGCAAAGCCAAAGAGGGGCATCCCGTTGATGGTAGGTGATCGTAATAATAGAATATAAGCCAGACAAGGAGGAAAGGAGGGATGTGAAAGTAGGGAGGGAGAGTGAAACACGATGGAACAGATGTAGATCCCAGATAGGTGTAGGGGTCTGGGTCCAAGAGGGGGAGGTAATGGTCAGAGAGAGAGATGCGTGAAACTCACTTAGTCATAACTGCTTAAGGTTATTACTGATCCTATGCATACATTACTACAAGATTCAGGTGCGTGGAATCAGTACTGTCTTTCTGTACTTCTGAGAAACCTGGAGCCCAGTGATGAGTCAGGAATGGTGTTGCATGCGTCCCACTACTGGACCAAGCAAAGCATAAGATTCAAATCTCCTGCAGAGCTGATCGACAGCAAACACAGCCTACTGCGCCTCTTCTGCCCAGTTTTGCACTTGATTTGCTACTAATGCCCTAGGTCTCAATAAACAAGTGAGGGCAGCAGGGATTCCAACTTGCTGCAAGTTCAAAGATTGGCACGATCCTCTGCTGCTTACTTGTAAGAAAACGTTAGGCAAGAGGCATTTTTTCTCAGAAAAGGGGCTATCGAGCTTGTGGAAATCAAAGCAGCTAAACAAACCTCTCATTATTAGAATAATGACCATGACATTCAATCTCCTTCAGGGAAATTTTAACCTGGTCTTTGATTTTGCACTTTTAGCTACTTTGAAATTACATCAAACAGTAAAGAGGGGAGGGGGGAAATAGAGAGAGAACAAAAGACAAAATAAGGTCATATACCAATTTTACTTTCAAGCTTGGCTGAAAGAAAAACAAAGTTTTCCTTACGCTCTGACTAATGTTCCACCCTCTGCTTCTGAAGAAAAATGTGTTTTTCTGCTGTTTTATAATAAATCTAAAACACTATCATTTTTAGCATGAAACGTGAAGTAACTGCTTTGCCAAAAATAGTCACCCTATGCTACGACCGTCTAAGTTTGTTTTAATAATCCTCAGATACCAACTACCACTATGTCAGCCCTCTCAGTCCAACACTACGATTATCTGTTGTTTAAAATAGATGTCCCAAGTACGTTATCTAAGTGAACAAAAGCATAAACATTTCACTATCAAATCATCAGAACTGCTTAGGCAAGCATATATATCTCCTGGCTCCAACGTGTCCCTTACGGAATTTGTTTTTCTGTTACTTTCTCTGCTGTTGCAATGATAGCAGGCCCATGCTGAGATAATAAAATTATGGATCTTCTTTTTATAGTCTAAGTGCTTTTCATTTCTTAGGAAGTAGAGAATTATTTCCAGGTAGTGATATATTTTAATACATTTCAAGCACAGGGAAAAAAAAGATGTTTAGTAAGTCAAGTGTACAATCAATAAATGATTCCACAGGAAGCATAAATTGAACTTAGGAAAAGATTCAGGTATCCCTTAGATTGCATTAGACAAGGCAAAATGTTAATATTCTTTTTACATGCTTCATTTTATTGGTGTTTTTCTCACTTTGACCAGAAAACTGAGTTCTCCAAGCCCTGTGTTCATTTTCCAAACATCCCTGCGGTTTGACATAGGGAAGAACCAGTCCAGGGTTATGCTCTACTCAGTGACTAACTCACTGGGTTAGAATTGTTCCCTTTTGAGGTCCCATCTTCACATGACACAAGGCCACTGACCCTGTGCTGCCCAACAAAGGTGACATACCATAGAGGATCACAGAGAAATACAGGAGGGACCGAGCCCGCTGCTGGCTTTCCCTCGGTGTGAGCATCCTTTGGATCCGTATCGCGTTCCCTTTAATACTGTCCATTTCTGAGATCTTTCTTCTTCCCTCCACAGAAGTCCTCTCGGCTGTCACGCTGACAAGTCGGCCTTTTTCTGATGTCCCTAAGCGCCTGCACTGCCACAGGCTCAGATAGGAACTGGGGATGAGTGACTGGGTTAACTGATAAAATTGCTAATTAAAGCCCTGTTTTCAACACTCCTGGAAGATTAACCAACCGGGGCCAAAATCTGCAGCTCAGAGGAAGTTTTCCTTTTAACAGTGGACAGTGCTTGGCAAACAGAAAGGCTTTAACAATTCCAAAGAGAGCCGTGACAAGAAGTTTCCAAGGACAGTTTTCCTCCCGAGAAATGGGACAGCTGAGTCGATGCTCAAGTTTTCTCCTTGCAAACACCAAAGCAACACAAATACAGTGGCATATTTTTCTTTAAATCAATCAATCTAATCCAATCGTTATTTTATTAGAAAAAAAATCCTATTGCTGATTTTCTCCGTCAGACACTGAGAATTACAGAGAAATACAAGGGAGACCGAGTCTGGTGATATAATATAATGCAGTGGATTTGCGCATGGACCCAGCAACCCAAAGCCAAGCTTAGGCCCCTAGCTCCGCCACTTCCTCGCTGGGTGACCTTGAGGTAGTTGCTTAGCTTCTCTGTGCCTCAGTTGTCCCATCTGGAAAATTGGGATGTCGATAGTAGTACCTAGTGCTGTAGGGAGGGTTAAATAAATTAAACCTAGCATGGGCTCAGAAGAGGATGAGCCACGTCATCACATGGTAAGTGTGTTATGTTATTATTCTTCTGAGTCTATAAACAAAAATGACCTTTAAGTGTCTGAAATGAAGATTTAAGCCCCGTGTGTGTGTGTGTGTGTGTGTGTGTGTGTGTTATAAGAGTTCCCCCGAGTCTTTCAGCAGCATCCCACACCGTAATTTGATTACTGAATCTTTTTCCATAAAGGGCCCCACTCCATTTCATACCAAGAAAATCATTGTCTGTAAAAGAAATATCTTGGACAATAGGGTGTTAAGCCTCCTTCCTGTTTAGGGGCCATCAGGCTGAAGTCTGCCACTCCTGCCTGTCTGGGCCCACCGGCTACTTGTCATCCTCCTATGACTGTTCCCGCGGTGCCATAGATCCACCCAGTGCCTCGCCCCAAATATGAAGGTCACCCACTCCACTGGGAAAAGGCCATGAGAGGGATCTCTTGTGATTTTCTTTTTTAAGTTGTAAAGAGAAGTGGGTTTGTTTGCTCTGATTTCTTTTCCCGGAGCCAGTCAATGCCTCCGGCGACAGGCGTGTGGCATCTGGACAGTGTGGGGAAGGAACGGCGGAATGCGGATGGCAGGAGAGTTACACACAGGAGGAGGCAGCCTGGCCCAGCCTGCCCTTGCCCGTTGCCCCGTCTGGGAGGGGAAGACCATTAAAACGTGACTGTCTTTGATATCACGTCTAACATGGCTGGAAACAGGACTCTTGCAGTTCAAACGTGGGGTATTTAGACTGCGCTAACACATGAGGCTCCGGTAACATCAAAGGCGACTCGTGGGTGGTTTGGGCCCGGAAGGTCAGCCCTGGCCTGGGCTCTAATAGGTGTGGAGACACTGCGTACCTGCGGAACGGCCGTGTTTGCTTTCTTTCTGCTGATAAATGTGGAGCTGGGGGAGGACCTGCCTCTGTGCTGAGGAATGATCTACTGTGGAAAGTTTCAAGGCAAACAGGTATCAGGTTGGGGTTACAGGGGCCAACGCTGCGAGCGGGGTGTCCTTTGTTCCAGAGAATAGGCCTCTTCCATTGGTGGTGCAGTGACAGGCGCTGATAAGAAAGGCTGCCTGCTCGCCCACCAGATTTCAAGCACAGGCAGTAGCATTCCGGCAATAGGTCATTTGGATGACATCAAGGAAGGACACGGAAGAAGAGAGTGGGTTAACCTCATTTTGCTTTTTTATACCTAAATATCTTTATCTAATGTATTAGCTCCACAGCACTCACCCGATGTTATTTTTAACTGCAATAGCATAAAATTGAGATAAGAACACTTTGCATAGATAGTTTCTATGATCCTATAGGGCAGTTGTTAAGAAATGATTTCTTCCTTTCCTATGTATTTCTATCATATTGATTTACTATAAATAAATCTCTTTATCCATAATGGCTCTTAAAAGTTTTTTGCATAATATTCTAAAAGCCCTTAAGATTAGGAATTTATTCCATGAAAGAGACCTCGGCGAGACCATCCTAACCACTTTTCAGAGCAAAAAGCCATATTGCATCCACGGAAAGCCGGTAATCAGTAACTGTTTGGCCTCCAACACACAGGGCACTACAATTACAGCAAGAAGAATAAGCCAAGCGGAGGCCGAGCAAACAGAGCTGGACCAGGCTGATCCCGGGGAGCAGCTAGGGGTGCTGCCTCCTCGCCCGCAGCGGGACTCCGTGGCATTGCCGTTCCCTCCCGGACCTTGTTTGTTAGAGACATCACTTGAGGGGGTTCATTTTCTAATTCGCAGGCTCTCCTGAGCCCAACAGTCTCACTGGGGCTTTGGGTCCCCTTAAAATTGTTGCTTATCCCTGTAACCATCCTGGTATTTTGCAAATTCCAGGAAGTACTTTGCTTTCTACTTCCTTCTCATCCCCCACGTACCTAGCACAACACCCTTTATGCAAGGGAAATGTCATGTCATCAGTTGAAGTAGAAATGGGGTCTCCACCTGGTGGGAAGGCAAAAAGAGTATAAGGTGAACCGCCACCTCGACTAACCCTTCTGCATCTTCTCAGTGGACTACACACATAGACCGACATCGCATTTCTAACTGCCGTGTTATATATGGCGGGGGGGGATCATTTTCTGCTAGACTCCAGTCCAATTTCCACAGTGATTTTGCCCTCCAGAAATAAACATCGTGGTCAGGATGTCTGCCCAGCATCCTTCTGCCCCAGCAAAGCAGCGGTTTCCGATGAAATGCGAGTGCTCTGGTGAGCCGGTGCGGGCCCCAGTGGCTGCAAACTCACCAACCACAGGTCTTTAACCACAGGCAGGGTTTCAAACCGCTTAATTGAATGACAAGTTCCTCAAACAGCTGTCACTTAAGATTCCTGGGTTTAGATGAAAGGCCAGAAGTCCTTGTAATTGCTCCCCTCTAGCACCCTCTTCCTAAACACAGCGCACAGCACTGGCAACAATTTTCAACGGAATGACCAGCCTGAACACGGGAGGATGGAGCAGACATCTAATAATCGACCAAAAAAAAAAAAAGACACAGGGGTTTTTGGTTTCTTTTTCTTTATAGTTACAAGAAAACCCCAAGATTTATAAACAATTACAGTTCTAAGACCCCACTAATTTTCATCTCCTTCCATCTTTCATTGGATTCCAAGATCCAATTCCCTGTGGCAACTTTGCTGAACCCCATTTCACTGGTGAAATTCACCTGAAAAGGAAATGCCGATTTCCTGGGTGGAGGGAGACATTCCTTCAGATACATATCATCCTTCCACTTGGAATTCTGGGCGGATAACTTCTAACTCCTCTAAGGAAAAAAAAAATGAATCTAATTGTTGAATTTAAACAATAATTTCGTTTACCAAGTAATTTAACTTAAATAAGATTCCTTTCCCTGAAGAAATAGATATATATCCTATATAATAAAGGGCTAATATGCTAATTAGACCGAACAGCAGAACAACCATCTGGATGATCTTCCAGACGAAGCTGGGGCTGCAAGGGCTGAGTCCCTTGCACAAATTTCGTGCATCAGGCCTCTAGTTTAATATAACTCTCAAGACAACTTGTGAGAAATGCCTGGCAAGTATCAGGATCCCCATTTTACATATTAAGAAATAGACCTAAACATGTTCATTCACTAGCCCAGAAGCTCTCTTAGCTACAGAGTTGGTACTGAAATCCACCGCCCGTTATTTTCAAATCTAGAACATAATCATACTTAAAAAGAGAATCTCAACTTCTCTCACATTCACTTCTTCCTTTTCTTATGATTTTCTCTCAGTGGTCTCCTAATAAGCTGCATTTCCTGACCCGCTTATTCATTCTCATCATCCTCAGTGCACATCTTCACCCTTTCCAGCTTCCCCTGTGCCTTTTCCTACTCCTCTTGGTTTCTCCAATCCAACACCTAATCTGCCCAATCTGTCCCTCCCACTCTGTTCTGCCAAAATCTTGTTCAACCAGGAGCAAAGTCCTAGCATTCTGTAGCCTCAGGCTTTTATTTGATTGGTCTTTCCACCTCTGCTCTTAAATGTAACCAGGCCGCCATCTGGGGTTACCAGAAGGCCAATGGCTACGTATCTAATATTAAATACCCTACTTCTGGGCTCATGGTAAAAATTCCCCTTCCCTCCCAAACACTGTTCCCAACCCGCTTTTTTACAGTTTCCTCTCATTTGCCTTTCTTCTTCTACAGGGAAATCCTCCACTTATGCCACCTTTTCCTCACCCTGTGTTCCATCAAATACTAGTAAAGTTCCTAGAACACTCTCATCTCCTTTCACTAAAGCTGCCACTTTCTCATAGTCCTTCTCTCTACCTGCCATCAATCATCATTTCTCAGTGACTTCAACATCCAGCCTTATGATTATTCCAATGCCCCAACATCTAACGTCCCAACTTTCACAATTCTAAAGTTCTTTCTTCCCACTTAGCTGAACACAACCACACACTGGCCAGAAAGACAAGTGGAATTTTGCTGTGCAGAGATTAGGAAAGAGCTGCTATCTAAGAAGTGAGAACTGTGTGGGTACAGACAAGGAGGTTTAACTGTGTTTAGTATTTTGTGGAAATGGGAACAATATAGTTTGCCTAAATTACCCAGAAGACAGGAAGTAAAGGGAGATAAGAGAGACTGATCAGCTGTTTATATTTCATCTTATCTTTCTAACTTGACTTTAAGCTTCTTGAAGGCAGAAGTACCTCTGAGATTGTTTTTATTCCTCTACATTATCTAGTAAGATAGTCAATAAATGTTTTCTAAAAATGCAACCATCTGTTGTCCAGCAAAATATACTACAAGAGGACATATAGATGGCCAAGAGACATATGAAAAGATGCTCAGCTTTTCATGTGAGAAATGCTAATTAAAACTACAATAAGATGTCACTTCATACTTGTCAGAGTGGCTACCATCTATAAATTTAAAAATAAGTGTTGGTTGGGGCTTAAAAATAAGTGTTGGTGAAGATGTGGAGAAAAGGGAATCCTCATGCACTATTGGTGGGAATGCAAACTGGTGCAGTCACTAAGGAAAACCAAATGGAGGTTCCTCAAAAAATTAAATATGAAATTCTTTACAACCCAGTGATTCCACTTCTGGGTATGTATCTGACAAAACCCAAACCACTAATTTAAAAAGGTATGTGCACCCCTATGTTCATTGCAGCATTATTTACAATAGCCAAGATATAGAAGTGACCCAAGAGCTTATCAGTAGACAACTAGATAAAAAAAAAAGTGATGGTACAAAGGAATATTACTTAGCCATAAAAAGGAATAAAATCTTACCATTTGTGACAGTATGGATGGACCTAAGGGTATTATGCTCAGTGAAATAAATCAGACAGAGGAAGACAAATACCATATTATTTCACTTTTATGTGGAATTCAAAGAACAAAATAAATGAACAAACAAAACAGAAACAGACTCATAAATGCAGAAAACAAACTGATGGTTGCCAGATGGGAAGAGGGTTGGGGGACTGGGTGAAAAGGGTGAAGGGGTTGAGAAGTACAAATTGGTAATTACAAAATAGTCATGGGAATATAAAGTACAGCATAGAGAATATGGTCAATAATGTTGCAATAACTATGTATGGGGCCAGGTGGGTACTTGAATTATCAGGGCTGACTTTGTAAACTTAGAATTGTCTAACCACTATGCTGTATACCTGAAACTAATATAAAATAATATTCAATGTCAACTGTAATTAAAAATAAATTTCTTTAAAATATGAATATAATATAGCCTAACTTCTGGCAAATACATACAGATTTAACTCATCCTTATAAATAGCTGTGTATTACTTTATATAAAGATGTATCATAATTTTTTAAAGATGCTTTGCTTAAAACAGTGTTGTACTGAATTCTTGAATCATTATTAAACTTTGACATTTCCCATGTCCAATTAATTAATAATTGTGCCTTAAAATTTTATTTTTTAATACGAAATGGTTCCTAAACATTAAATCACAGATGACATTGACAACCTGAAGGAAAAGTAGATTAGTATCATGCCAGGGCACTTTTCTCTTCCTGGGATATGCATCTCAGTCCAATTTCTAGTTCTTTTGCATTCACACTACAAAAGTGTTCCAATGTTTTAATTAGGAAGATAAAATGCTTCCCCTTATTCTTTCACAGAAAGCCAATGATTTATTTTCCCATGATATTTATTGCTAGAATAAAACAAATGCCTTTCTAGAGACCATAGCTTAGTCATATTACTGAAGTTTCCATCTCAAGTGGGTTGGCCAGTGGTCACCCATAATTTAAGGGTAAATCATCCCAACTGTGAGAAGAATTTCACTTCCTTGTTAGATATCTGTTGGGTAAACCTCTCATGGAATAATATGCATCAAAGTAACAGAGTTTGACAGACTTCCTCTGAGAGATAATGTGGTAAGTGCAGTGGAAAGAGTGCAGGACCCAAAATACATGGCTTCTAGTAAGTTGAGACACATGGTTTCACAAACAAAAATGTTCTGTGGGTATCACTGAGCCGAAATCTGAAATAATGAATCTGCTGGGAAATTAGGAACACATGACTGCTATAGCGCTAGCTCTCGTATTTACTATCTCTGAGATTTTGTACAAGTTATGTGACCATGCCCCTATCTCACCTGCACATAGAATTCATATCTACCTTAATGAACTCAGATCCCTTGTCATCATAGCATGGGAAATGGGGAGCTGCCTCTCTGTGTGACTACCCTAGCTTATACTGGCAAAGAAGACTGGGCCATTACTCCACTCCTTGCCTCTGGAAGTAACATATAAAGATCATCTTACACTAGTTAGTGCTCAGCTCCTCACTGGTCCTTCTCTTCCCTTCCCACTTCTTCATTTGCTCCCTTGTCAGCCTTCTCTGAAGGATGAGCTGAGCATCAGCTGGGTCTTTCTGATTCATGGACACATAACATGGAAGATATTGTCAATTGTTCTGATTCTTTTCTTGTTAAAAGACTTAACTTTTCACCAAAAATAGACTACTTAAAGAAAAGCAGCAAATTGACCCAGACTAGACTTGTGTTTTTTTGCCTAGTCTTCATGTTTTCTTTCACACCTCATTCAAAATTCATAGTCTTCATGTTTTCTTTCAAACCTCATTCAAAATTCATAGTCTTCATGTTTTCTTTCAAGCCTCATTCAAAACTTTCCCATTCTGGAAAAGAATACCATCTTGTCATCTACTTTGTGGAAGTGCCCAAGTTAAATTTAGAGTGTGAGTTTCCATGGACAATTAGCATCACTTTAAAAGTTTGAGAACTGGGTTAACTTCCCAAGGCAAGGATTGTTCATAGTCAGTAAAATATTAGTCTTGAAAGCCTGTCTTAGTAAGTGAACTATTGTTATTGATCATTTATTTGCTGAACTCAAGACATTTTTGCCATTATAAATGCCTCAAAACCAAGGTTCAAACATTTGATACAGTAAAATTGGACTTTGTTCTCACATGATCCCTTGTTCTCACATGTTCTCTTTCTGTACTCATGGCTCTGGGACATTAATATCATCCCATCTCTTCAACCACTGGTACAAGTGAACAGTGACTTCCAAATATTAGTTTAAAGATTAGCCCCTAAAATTATTAGCCAGCAATTTTTATGCTTCATTGCCCCTCTTTAACTTAATATCTTGAATGTGAAGCAATTTCTTTCTTCATAAACCATCACTTTTTAAATTCTCTATGATCTGAATGACACTAACAACCTCCTAACCCCTCTCAAATACTATAGTTGATATTACTCCAATCTTTAATCATCTTACTCAAGAAGAGAACTCTGCCTCGAATTGAGATCAGAACTTTCTCTCTCTCCCTCCCCACTATGTGACACAGGAGAAGATGGTCAGCTGCAAACCTGGAAGAAAGCTCTCACTGGAAACTGAATCTGCCACCACCTTGACTTGTAACTTCCCAGCATCTAGAACCCTATTAAACAAATGTTTGTTGTTTCAGCCCCAGTCTATGGTATTTGGTTACAGCAGCCCAAGCTGACTTAAATAGGCACTCAGAGAGAAGAAGAGAAAGGAGAAGGAAGGGAAGGGAAAGGAAGGGAAGGGAAAGGAAAAGGAAAAGGAAAAGGAAAAGGAAAAGGAAAAGGAAAAGGAAAAGGAAAAGGAAAGGGAAAGAGCCAGTCCTCTTACATCTCAGTGGAACCATATGAATGAGTCTGGACCAAACGAATATAATTGAAACTTCCTGGCCATGCCCTCAGAAGGAAAGGGTATGCGCTCATCTTCCTCTTTCCTCCTTCCTCCTTCATGTGCAGGAATGTGGACACAGTGGTGAGCAGACGAGAGCAGCACTGAGAATGGAATAACAAGATAGGAAAAGCCAGACCCCTGATGACTCTGTATGTGGTCACCATACCTGCCCAGACTTTTAGGGGAAAGAGAAGGACAATTTTATCTTGTTTAAAGCCTTGTTGTTTTCAACCTCCATTAGAAGCGATCAAACCAATATCTAATCAATACATTCTACTAATTAATACATTCAACACGTGAGTATTCCTTGGAAGAGTGACCCAAAAAGAAAATGTCAAAAAATTCTTCCTAACTAATCGAGTTGCATCCAGAAGAAAGTTATAAAAGGAGAAAATATAAATGTAGATTCAGGAAAAAAGAAATACAGACCATCAAGAAACACTTCATCTACTGCAGTATTTTTTTCAGGAAGGGCCTGCCCAAGTCAACCCTATGCTCAGTTTATAGCTGAGCTTTGTCATCAGAATACTTTGTCCAACACACCACCATTCCAATCTGCCCTCCAAGCTTCCCTTCTAATCCTCCCGCCCCTTTTACTCTTGTAAAGGCCTCTGGTACCTTAAGGAACCATGTGCCGCCTGCTGAGGTCCATTCATTTTGCATCCATTCTTATTCCCCTTCCTCTTCACTCTGGCAGCTTACCAACCCTAGATTCCAGCTACATGCTCATTTCCAACATGAGGTATTGGTAGCAAAAAAAAATAAAAATAAAATTAGTCTTTCTGATTTAACCCAAATACCAAAGCCCCACAAATCTACCCCACCCCATGCCACCACCCACCCTCCGGAGATTGTTCACATATGCATTGTGGTAACTGCTGCCAGGACACAGGTTGTGATTCCCCCAACCCAGACCCACTACCAGATGTCTGGAAGGATTCCCCTGCCTCTGCTCAAGTCAAGTGAGAAGTGTCCTTGGCTGTCTGTGACTTTTCACCTGCTTGCCTTGCTATCTCTCAATGCTTTTATTATCTCAATTCCAAATCCCTTGCTGAGACATTAAGCAAAAGGCACAATAAGATTCATTAGGAAACCAGTTCATGCAATTGACATATCTAGATATTGCCAGCCCTTAAGAAATCAATCCGTCTTTTTTAAACTGATTAATCTTTTTACGAAGGGAGAAGAACAGAATCGGTGAGAGAAGCTATAAAGTAATAATTCAAATACATTTGTGTACTTTTTTCTTATTGGTTAATCTTTATATGTAAATGTCAAAAGTTTTGGAAGTAAAATAATCATAGAATGAAGAGAGGTAAAATTAGCTGTATACATGATTGAATAAATGGATGCATGATCTACACAAGAAAAATCCTACAGAATCAGATATGGTATAATTCTAGCCCACAGACATTTAATTAAGTTGAAATATGTTAAGTGGGTGCATATTTTAAAACAAATAGTTTATTGGCTTGTTTCAAGATGATTTTAGTCATATGACACACCATATACCTTATACAGGAAATTTTTCCCCAAGTTCATACAGAGGAAATTCTGACCTACTACTAATATTTTTGGCAGTAATCTCTGTGGACAGTTTGCTGTCCAAATCAGATTTGGCACTCAAGATCCATTTCTACATCTACTTGGCCCAAAGCGTACTGTACATATCACTTGAAACCTAGTTTTTCAAGAAATTATGATGTTGTAAAATTGTCTGAGCATGCATTTTAGCCCCATAATAGGTAAATATGTGTAATTTTGTGTGTGCTATATTGCTGGAGAAGCAAGAAATGTGATTCATGTAAAACACACACACACACACACACACACACACACACACATAAAACCAAACAAACAAACAAAAAACCAAATACATAGCCGGGACACTCGTAAGTCAAGGCCCCACTGTACATACAACCAGCCTGTGCATTGAGTTGTGTGGATATTTTCAGAACAACAGCTGTGGACGGGCTGCCCTGCCCTGTTTGCAGCTGCAGCTGCTTTGTGCTGTTTGCCACTATCCTCAGTTCAGTTTTTTACACCAAGGACTGCAATTATCCCTGACTATATATAAAAAGAAACAATGTCTGTTCTATCCTCTCCCCTTGCCTCCCATACTTCCACTTTCTATTGTAAATGAGAACTCACAAGTGGCAATTCAACTTGGCCTCTTCCACCACATTTTGGGCTAGTCAGTGGGGACTGTGTTTCTGGGAGTAATAACACAGGTTTGCATGAGGAGGCTGCGTTGCTCTCTAGCGCCTCGCAAATGAGATCTTTGCAAATGGTCTTGTGATTTGTTTGAACAGTTGTGGGTGTCCTCATTGCCAAATGCCTTCTTATACTACTCCAAGTGGGGGAATGCATTATTTAATATTTCTGGTTTAGGACAATTCGCTATTTTTTTTCACTCTCTGTGCCCCTACTCATCTCCAAAACCAAGTAAAGGAGAATTAACTATTTTATTACTTATTGATCCACTACATTTCTTGAATTCTAAATCACACCTTTCATATTTTGAGAGTTCAGAAACTACAATGTGCCTGAAAATCAATGGGTACATAAATATGGCAGTTTTTGTTTCCCCCAAAAGTAGTTGTTATACCGGTGATGTGTCTAATACTAATAATATCTTAAACTTGATACAAAACCAGGTTCAAGTCATGAAGATGCAGCAAATAACAGTTATTAAAAAACAAGTGCACTGATGTCAAGTAACTAATTTTTTTTAATGTCCTTCAGAAAAGCATCCCAATTTCTGATCAACAAGACCATATTCATTTCCACTAAAGTAAAACATGACATTCAATTCATGATAGGCCAGGGCTTGTGAAGTCCTCCAGCTCAGTAGCAGGTCAACCTTTATGTAATGCTCTGCACAGACTCTCCCTAAAGTTCAAATAAATTATGGCCTTTATCCTAGCCCTTGGGAGAATAATTACTTATGTCATCAAAGCTAAGAGGCCAGGTTAAGCTATATTTGCTGTCAACTCAACTTAAACTTTCTTTTCCTATTTCAACAATGTACCCGCTTCTACCCATGGGTTTTATTTGCCATTTTTCCAGGGCCAGATGAATCCATCGCTGAGATTTTATGTGCTAGAATATTGAAAAGGGGTTTACGTCATTTATGTTAGCGTCTTATGCAATGACATTCACTTTTGCCAATGTAGCTTTTACAATCATTTTATACTGTTTTAGCTTCATTCTGTAATCTTTCCTAGCCCTCATCTGCATTTTATATTTTATTATTCACACATCTTATTTTTAATTTCCCTGGATTATGTGATTTACTCACTCTAAATTTTTAAAAACAGAACTAATGAATATATTTTGGTGGCCATTTCTTTCCATACTCTCAACTGGTTCTCCTGAGCCTTCTCCCTTGAATTTATACTTAAGGATTACCTTTCTTTTTACCATTTTCTCTCCTTTAATTTGGTAATCACCGTCGTAAGTTTTACTTTTCTGGGTCTCACTTGATTCCCAATTACAATCTAACTGAATTATGATGCCTATCACTCCGTTAAGCAGTCCCTTATGTCTGCATCTCGGACCATTTCCTCTGTGTTACTCAAAAGACAGACATAAAGCATTTCCTTTCTTTTTTGTTCCTTTAAAGTCCATATTGGGTAACCAACCAGCCCCTACCATGTACACAAACATGGAGTTAAATTGATTTCTTTTAACATCCTGTGGGCCAGCTTATGTCCAAATGGGTGAACACTTCCCTAACTCCTTATTTATCCTTTTCATAAACTCTTTCCTTGTTTTTCCGTTTCCTCTGACAGCATTAGCCACACTCCTCATATCAGTTTACCCTGTGACTAAATTTAATTTTGAGTTGCTTAACAATGATACTACAGTTCTTTAAAGGTCTTCTCACTCTCTCAATTACTCCCAAACCTCATTTAGTCCAAAATTTGTACCTCCAAATTGGGTGAAATAGTCACATCTTGTTACATAGGCATCGGGGGGAGCATACACACATAGTAAAGTATAGGTGAATCTGAAAAATTACAAGGATTCATCAAGTTCTATATACAAATGGAATTTCTAAGTTGCCTAAAAACTGTTCCTTCTGATAAGTTGCCTCTGGATGATATTGAGGAGACCTGGGCTGTGGTCCTATCTCCATCATTAATTACTGGGTGACTCTGAAACTGTTTCTTAACATCCATGTCTTATTCCGGAACTATGACTCTCCTTGTAATGCTATAAGGCTAATAATTTACTCAACAACCATTCTCTCAGAGACTACAAAATAAACTCGGGCCAGTCTTACACTACCTCATCACAAATGCTGAATAAATTAGTTCTAATTAATTAGTTTGAATTTTTTTTTATTTTGGGACCTAGTGGTGCAGCACTCATTTAAACAAAGTAAGAAGACATTACTTTAAATAAAACAGGAAAAGAGAGCATGCACATGTCCAACAGCCAAATGAATAGGAGGGAGCAGGTATTGTTCAAATTGACAGTAAAAAAATTTGCAGTGTTCTTCGTAGTCTGAAAATTTGCTAATACACATCTTTCCTAAGGTAGGGAAATAATTGTATTTACTTTAATGCTATTATTAAGATTTAGTGAACATGCTATATCAACTCAATACTTAAATATAGGAGGTGGTAGTACTTGAAAAGTTAAAAGCAGTATTTGTATGTTATATACACCCATAGATAAGTATTGAGTCTGATTGTTTTTCCTATAGATTGATGTACAAGATCCAAAAATAGAACATGAGTAGGGAAATAGAAATCTAGAGAATATCCTTTTTCTACCTTTAATAAGGCATAATTGACAAATAAAATTATATATACTTAATGTTTACAATGTGCTGATTTGATATATGTATACATTTTTAAATGATTCCCACAATTAAGTTTATTAATAAATACATCCATCACTTCACATAGTTACTTTTAGAGGGTGGGGTGAGAACATGTAAGATCCACTCTCAGCAAGTTTCAGGTACACAAGCAGTTTTATTAACTATAGTTGGCATACTGTACATTAGCTCTCCAGAACTCATCCTATCTAATAAAAGACAAAAAGGGTAATTAACTGTACCTCCGATACGCTTCCCATTGGCTAATCAGCGAGATATGCAAATTAACTGCCAACAAAGATGGCGGCCGGCAGCCACACAGCTGAAGCGAGCAGGAGGTTTGCTTGCTCCAGTGATGGAGGAAGCCAAGGTTCCCCGCCTGCCGCGGCCCGGCTCTGAGCTCTGAAAGCAACAGCTCCAAAAGCAACAAAGTTTCAATTATAGAAGCTAAACAAACTCCAGATACCTGCTTTCAGCCGGCCACGGCCTCAGAGCTGGAGAGAGCAGGACGGCAACAATGTTTCAATTATAGAAGGTAAATAAATCTCAGAATTTAAAAAAAAGAAAAAAAGGAGAGACTGGGAGCTTCAGTCGCTGGCCAGCCTGAAAACGGCCCACAGCCCCTCACCCAGACTGGCCAGGCACCCCAGTGGGGAGCCCCACCCTAAAATGGGTGTGACCAGCTGCAAACAGCCATCAGCCCCTCATCCAGGCTGGCCAGGCACCCCAGCGGGACCCACACCCTGATCCGGGACACCCTTCAGGGCAAACCAGCCAGCCCCCACCCATGCACCAGGCCTCTATCCTATATAGTAAAAGGGTAATATGCAAATTGACCCTAACAGCAGAAAGACTGGGAATGACTGGCCACTATGACAGACACTGACCACCAGGGGACAGATGCTCAATGCAGGAGCTGCCCTCTGGTGGTCAGTGCACTCCCACATGGGGGAGCTCTGCTCAGCCACAAGCCAGGCTGATGGCTGCCAGTACAGCGGTGGTGGTGGGAGCCTCTCCTGCCTCCTCAGCAGCGCTAAGGATGTCCCACTGCAGCTTAGGCCTGCTCCCCGCTGGCAAGTGGACATCCCCCAAGGGCTCCCTGGCTGCCAGAGGGATGTCTGATTGCCAGCTTAGGCCCAATCCCCCGGGGAGCAGGCCTAAGCCAGCAGGTGGTCATCCCCCAAGGGGATCCAGACTGCGAGAGGGCACAGGCCGGGCTGAGGAACCCCCCCACCCCCGAGTGCACAAATTTTTGTGCACCGGGCCTCTAGTTTATTTTATAAGCTGAGAGTTTGTAGCCTTAGATCAGCATTTCCACATTTCCCTATACCCAAACCCCTGGTAACCAGCATTCTACTCTGTTTCTATGAGTTCAAATTTGTTAAGGTCCATGTATAAGTAAGATCATATAATATTGACCATTCTGTCCTCATCACATCCCTACACACACACACATAAGTGTATCACAAAAATTCAACCAGGTGATTGAAGTTGTATGGATGGAGGCTAATTTTACAATTAACATTGCTTTTATACCTCCAAGGGACCTAAACATTCTCAGGATACACAGGACAGGATCTCACCAAAGACTGAAATGATTTTGTTCTTTTCATCATTAGAATCTCACCAATATGAGACCCTGGAATTAGCACATCACTACAAACAGGAAGTGGAACCACAAGAAAAGCTTGGAACTTTTTTGTATCTTGGCCACAAGAGTACAAGATAACAAGCTGGTTATTCTTATGTGTTAGTACCTTTGGGGGAGCTGACATTTGTTACTTTGAGAATTAAGTTATGGAATGGATTAGGGTCTAGTCCATATTATTTTTAATACTAGAGGCCCAATGCATGAAATTTATGCAAGGGCAGGCCCTCGCAGTCCCGGCTCCGTCCAGAAGGTCATCCGGATGGTCATTCTGCTGTTTGGCCGTTCAATTTGTATATTATACTTTTATTATTATAGATTAGGTAAATACCATGAGTCTTGGAGATGAGTTAAGTATGATAGACTCAGAAATCTGAATTATGTAAGTTAGACTATTTTAAGTTTTCTCTATTCTTTTCTTTCTTTCTTTTTCTTCTAAATTTTTATAAAAATTCTAGTCTGCCTAATGTGGGCCACAGGAAAATCCAGTAGTAAGGTTTTAGTCTAGACTTGAGTCATAGATTTAAGGGAGAAGCAGCAAACAAAGGGACCAACAGGGAATTGACAGCAGGGCTCAGAGGAGAACCCCAAAGAGATGGTAGGCTTGGCTGGAGGAAAGGGAAAGAGTTAGGACACCTGCTTTCATCAAGTGTTGACAAGACAATAATCATCTAGTTTCTTATGAAACTTATTTTTAATAGTAGGTAAATACCATGATAAAATCACCATTAGAAGAAAAATAATTTTAATTAAAAATCATGGGCTTTCAAATAATGTAAGCTAATTTTTTAAATATCTATCCCATATATAAAAGAGTAATATGCAAATTGACCGAACAACTGGTCACTATGATGCACACTGATATAAAGATTGAATTATCATTTAATAAAACTCATTTAGAATTCCAAATCAATACATGTGGGTTGATAACATTTTGAAGAATTTTTCTTTACAATGGAATCATTGATTCCAAAAATGGTTCATCTGTTAATATACCTGTTACAATTTCTTTAATCTCTGAAAATTGAGCTTTGGCTCTAAGAATAAATACATAAACAAATGATAAATGATATCGGTATTTTAATATCGGTATTTTTGGCTATTCTCTCAGATTTTTTTCACTTTCAAAATGTGTGCTATTTTGAAACATATGTTTTCACTGATCTAAATTCACTTTTTAGCTACATTTAGCTAGCATTGTTGGCATAAAAATTGGTTTTAATTCTCATTAGCCTCTAAGACATCAAGGTAACTTTCATTTCCTATGTCCCCTCTTAAGACATCTTAAGATTAAAAGATTCAAAGCTAATTTCACCATCACCATGACTCCAAATGTTATGGATTTGTGTTTTCAGTTAGCTTCGCATTAGAACATAACAGTCTTCTGGGAGCAAGTTTCAATCTCAGAGAGAACCTATAATATCGATAAGCTGCTCTAGCCACTCAGCCCCTAATGAACATTTAATGCACTCAAGAGTCACATATTAAGAGATTCTCTGTCAAATAAAACTGTCCCAAAGTCCCTAAATGAATTTAGACCTTGATCACTTCAGACTAATTAAATGGAAAGAAGGGAGCTAGCAATCTGGGAAATTAACTTGCTCGACAGTCTTAAATAGATATAAAATAATGTAATTATAAAATTCCTAACACCAGTCTCTAGGCTCTAAAGATTTCAAAACAATTTGTAGTATTCTATCCTGAATCTGCTTTTGTAGTAAGAAAATTGCATTTTTGGTTCACTGGTCACCTTACCCTATAAATCATGCAGGTTTTGGGGGTTTTTTTAGGAAATGCTACCCATCTAATTGAATACCAATAGAACATTCAGTTTTCAGTAGAACTTTGATTTTCTGCATACAATCTTTTTGAAGAAACAATTACACATTTGAGAATAAGAAATTAGTCCTTCATACTCACTTGACCTTCTCTAAGTTTCCGGCAGATAGCCAGTAATTAAGTGGCTAACCCATAACTTCTATCTTCAAACTTCTGAGTTCATTTTGCTTATTATTACCTTCTCTAATAAATAAAATTTTTAAAAGGTATAAAAGGAAAGGAAAATTACAGCCAAATCTCTAAAGGCCAAATAGAGTAGAAGAATGATTTTTCAGTATATTTAGATATATCACTTATTTACTCATTCATTCACTCATCAAATGTTTAATGAACAACTATCATTTCCAGGGTACTATTGTAGGTACTGACAATAAAAAAGTAATGAAGGCAATAATGTAATTCCTACTGTAATGGGGCTTATATTCTAGTAGAGGAGATAGACAATGAAAGAGTAAATAAATAAATGAACACTATAACTCCAGACAGTATAGCTCTACTATGTTTAACATATCAATGCAAATAAACCTATAAACATATAAACAGATATATTCATATATAAAAATAAACATGTATAAGAGGTAGACATCTGCCACTATAAAGGATTAGAATATCATTTTCATCAAATATTTATAACCAAAGAAATGGTCTGGTTCTCAGAAAAAAAAATGTTTAAGGAAAATGTCTCAGCAAATTTCTCAACTTTTTTTTAAAATAGAAAAAATAAAAATGACAATATTTCTTCAGATCCTTTCAGTTCTTTGGATGGTGCTTTAAATACATATATACATACACCAACCACCAAGCAATGGCAAGAGCCAAAGACTGGATTATCACATCTGCTTGAAATCCAACTAAATGCATTCATTACTAAGCTTCTCCTCAGTTGCTACCACCTAGCAGTGGTCGGCAAACTCATTAGTCAACAGAGCCAAATATCAACAGTACAATGATTGAAATTTCTTTTGAAAGCCAAATTTTTTTAACTTAAACTATATAGGTAGGTACATTGTTATTAACTTGATTAGGGTACTCCTAAGGCTTAGGAAGAGCCACACTCAAGGGGCCAAAGAGCTGTTTGTGGCTCGCGAGCCGCAGTTTGCCAACCACGGACCTAGGGGAACAACTTTAATGCAACTAAAGCTTTTAAGTGTAAAATTTTTTTGGTAAATAATGAAGAGTAAATAAGTGGTCAGATGCCACTTTTAGTGACAGTCTTCCATTCAGTGATATGCCTCCGCTGGCTCATACCAGCCCACAAAAGCCAATAGTTAAATTTTCAGGAACGTAGTCATCTGGCTGACTGCATGCTGATGGTAGCTTGAATCAGCCACAGTGGTAGTTTGCACCACAGAAATCAGCAAACACTAAAAGTCAGGACCTTTTTTTTTTTTAAGATCCACTTGTGAAACAGTTACCACTTCTTCCAGTTAACAACAAAAATAAATAAATATTATGTTAAAAGCTACCATTTCTCAAGCCTAACTTAAACAGTCAGCATGCAAGGACATGTCAAGTGATATGATAAGCACACATCCTAATTTAATATTCACAATACCCATGTGAGCTGAGACTGTAATTAACTCCATTTCACAAATGAGAAACTGAAACATAGAAAGATTAAGTAAAGTGCCCAGTGTCGCATAACCAGGTAATAATGGGGGTGATAGGACTCAAACCTTCAGGTCCTATAACCCTTACTCGTATTTAACCCAAACAAATAAACTAAAGGAGTGACCTGAGTCGGGCTCTAAAGAGAAATAGCCTCTCAGTTCCTTTTCTTGACTTTACTCCAGGGCTTGATACTGGACCTTCAAAGATGTCACAGATATTGTTGATTGTTTATCCAAAAGCCACCCGCCACCACCACACACACGTCTATATTAGTGCATAATGTGGCAGCATATGACATTGGCTGAACAGTTGTTGTAGGGAAAGATCAGAGACTGCTGAAAAGATCTCTAATGTACAAAATTTACATTAGTCAAAAGTAATAACCCTGATATTTAAGAGGCCAATGTTTTTAATTTCGCTTTCAGCAAACCTATAAAAAGAAAAATAAACCCACAGGACTGGAGAGGAGAGAACAGGTCAAGAAATAGAAACAGATCACTAAGATCCGATCCTAATGCCTCATACCCAAACAATAGACAGGTCTCCTACCTAGAAAAGTATTTTATTTATAACATTGATAATTATTATCACACTAGAGGCCCAGTGCATGAAATTCATGCACTGGGGGTGGGGGGCGTCCCTCAGCTGAGCCTGTGCCCTCTCGCAGTCCAGGACCCCTTGGGGGATGTCTGGGACCCATCGCTCCTTACTGCCCACCTGCTCGCTGCTCCTGACCCCTCGGCTCACTGCTCCCGCCACCACCACTGTGCTCACCAGCTTCTGACTGAACGGCACTCCCCCTGTGGGAGCGCACTGACCACCAGGGGGCAGCTCCTGCATTGAGCGTCTGCCCCCTGGTGGTCAGTGCGCATCATATAAACCAGTCATTCAGCCCATTTGCATATTAGCCTTTTATTATATAGAACTAGAAGGCCCGTGCACAAAAATTTGTGCACTGGCAGGGAAGGGGGGTCCCTCAGCCCAACCTGTGCCCTCTCACGGATCACGCTGCTGCTCGCCCTGCCCGCCCTGCCTGCCCCACCCACCCCGCCAAAGAAACCGCAGGCCTGGATCCCACGCTGGGGCGAGCGGCCGCTCAGATCTGCTGCTGCCCATCCCACCCAAGACACAGCAGGCCCAGTTCCCACGCTGGGGCGAGCAGCCACTCAGATCCTGCTGCCACCCGCCCCGCCCACCCCGCCCGCCCCGCCCCGCCCAAGACACGGCAGGCCAGGATCTCGCCTTGGACGGCGCAGCGGGATCTGCCTGCAGTATGCAACTCGCCCCGCCCGCCCCGCCCAAGACACGGCAGGCCAGGATCTTGCCTTGGACTGCGCAGCGGGATCTGCCTGCAGTATGCAAATTAGCCGCCATCTTTATTGGCAGTTAATCGCCATCTTAGTTGGCAGTTAATTTGCATATCGCCCTGATTAGCCAATGGGAAGGGTAGCGAAGTTACGGTTAATTACCACGTTTGTCTATTATTAGATAGGATATCCCTTTAAGCAATTTCTACCTTAGCTTCTCATCCTGTCCTGTCTGTGATGCTTGTTTCCTCAGATATTGTTATTATTAACCATCTGTATATCATTGTAGCACCATTTAACCACGATCTGAGGTATATAGTTTAACTTTATTATCCTTGATCATGTTGAAAGTAACATTACCAATGATCTCATCTTGATATTTCTATTTTAAAATATTAAAAACTGTCTGGTCAGTGTGGCTCAGTGGTTTAGCATCAACCGATGAACCAGGAGGTCACAGTTCGATTCCATGGTCATTTTCCTCAAAAAATTAAAAATAGAACTACCATGTGATCTAGCAATTCCACTTCTGGGAATATATCCAAAGGAAATGAAAACACTAACTAAAAAGATATCTGCACCAAGACATGGAAACAACCAAAACATCTATCAACAGATGAAAAAATAAAGAACATGGTACATATACACAATGGAGTAATATTTGCCCATAAAAATGAGGAAATCCTACCATTTGGATGGAACTTGAAGGCATTGTGCTAAGTGAAATAAGTCAGAAAGAGAAAGACAAATACGATATGATTTCACTTATATGTGAAATCTAAAAAGAATATAAAAACCAAACTCACAGAAAAAGAGATCAGACTGTGGTTGCCAGAGGCAAAGCGTGAGGGAAGAGGGAAATGGGAGAAGGTAGCCAAAAGATCCAAACTTGCGATTATAAGATAAGTAAGTACCAGGGATGCAATGTACAACATGATGATATAGTC
>NW_005871201.1:357695-359004 GCF_000147115.1 Myotis lucifugus | reverse complement strand
TTTCGCTCTCTTTTTTCCCCCCTCTTTTTTCCCAATTCTATTTTTGCACTCCTTTTTTGTTTGTTTTTTTCTTATTTTTCTTTTCTGTTCTCTCTTTTATCTTCTTCTCTTCTTTCTCCCTTATCCCCTAATTCTCTTAATTCGGGTGGTCACCTTTATTTGGGGTTATTAATATTGTGAATATACTTGTGTTCAGTGCCTGGTACGTTGTGCATTGCTCTGTTGTATTTTGTGCCTTTAAATCAACGCAGCAGATCCAAGCAACAGCAGCCCCCTGATCACCGCAGCCTCCTGATCACCACAGCCTCCTGATCACCACACCCTCTGTCTGAGGAACAGCAGCTGTACGTGAAGCCTCCCCCCACCAGCCAGAAGAGCCAACACAGCTGTGAACAACACCCACCAGAGGAGCTGCTGCCAACTGGAAAGCAGCTGCTACCGCAACCTTCTGAGCAGCAACCACAACCCAAGGAGCCCCTGCCACCCAGGGAGCAGCCACTGAACATCTCAACATCTACATATGTCAGCGAGATCAAACATGGGTAGGCAAAGAAACCCCCAAAGGAAAGAAAAGGAGGACTCGCCAGAAAAGCAGCTAAGTGAGACAGAGGCATGCAACATGACAGAAATAGAATTCAGAATAAGGGTCCTAGCATGCATAAACCGGATGGAGGAAAAAATCAACTACTTATGCAAGAAGCAAGAAGAAACAGATGAAAAAAATCAATAACTTATGCAAGACCCAAGAAGAAATGAGGAGCGATATAGCTACAATAAAAAACACCATTGAAAGCATCAACAGTAGACTAGGAGAAGCGGAGGACCGAATTAGTGAATTAGAAGACAAGGAAGCAAAACACACCCAAACTGTACTGCAATTGGAGAAAAAAATTAAAAGACAGGAGGAGAGCCTAAGGGAGCTTTGGGACAACATAAAGCGAAACAACATACGAATAATAGGGGTGCCAGAACAACAGAAAGAGGAACAAGGATTAGAAAACCTATTCGAAGAAATAATATCAGAAAACTTCCCTGAGGTGGGGAAGAAAAAAGTCACACAAGCACAGAGAGTCCCAAACAAGGTGAACCCGAAAAGACCCACACCAAGACACATCATAATTACCATGGCAAGTGTTCAGGACAAAGAGAGAATCTTAAAGGCTGCAAGAGAGAGACGGAAAGTAACATACAAGGGATCTCCCATTAGACTATCAAATGATTTCTCAAAAGAAACACATCAGGCCAGAAAAGAATGGACGGAAATCTCCACCGGTGATGCAAAGCAAAGGACTGAATCCAAGAATACTCT
>NW_005871201.1:354246-356197 GCF_000147115.1 Myotis lucifugus | reverse complement strand
CCAGAAGCAAAGAGAGAGGACCAAATAACAAAATCAGAAATGATAGAGCGAAATACACAGACCCACAGAAATACAAATGATTGTTAAAAAATGCTATGGACAGCTCTACTCCAACAAACTAGACAACCTGGAGGAAATGGACAAATTCCTAGAAAAATACAACATTCCAAAACTCAATCAGGAAGAATCTAAAAATCTCAATAGGCCAATAACTATGGAAGAAATTGAAGCAGCCATCAGAAAGCTTCCAGCAAACAAAAGCCCAGGGCCAGACGGCTTCACAGGGGAGTTTTACCAAACATTCAAGGAAGAACTAAAACCTACCCTCCTCAGACTACTACAAAAAATTCAAGAGGAAGGAACACCTCCAAGCTCATTCTATGAAGCCAGCATCACCCTAATACCAAAACCAGGTAAAGACAACACAATGAAAGAGAATTACAGGCCAATATCCCTCATGAACATAGATGCCAAAATCCTCAACAAAATCTTAGCAAATCAGATCCAGCAGTACATCAGAAAGATCATACACCATGACCAAGTAGGATTTATCCCAGGGATGCAAGGATGGTACAATATACGCAAATCAATAAACGTGATACATCACATAAACAAATTGAAAGAAAAAAACCACATGGTCATATCAATTGATGCAGAAAAAGCATTCGACAAAATCCAACACCCATTTTTGATAAAAACTCTCAGCATGGTGGGAGTAGAAGGATCATACCTCAACATAATAAAAGCCATATATGACAGGCCCACAGCCAACATCATACTCAATGGACAAAAACTAACACCATTTCCCCTAAGAACAGGAACAAGACAAGGATGCCCACTCTCACCACTCCTGTTCAACATAGTCCTGGAAGTATTAGCCATTGCAATTAGACAAGAAGAAGAAATAAAAGGCATCCAAATTGGAAAAGAGGAAGTAAAACTGTCCTTATTTGCAGACGACATGATATTATACATACAAAACCCTAGAGACTCCGTCAAAAAACTACTAGACTTAATACATGAATTTGGCAAAGTAGCAGGATACAAAATTAATGCCAAGAAATCTGAGGCATTTCTATACACCAATAGTGAACTTGCAGAAAGAGAGATTAGAAAAACAATCCCATTTACCATTGCACCAAAAAAATTAAGATACCTAGGAATAAACTTAACTAAAGAGGTAAAAGACCTCTACTCAGAAAACTACAGGACATTGAAAAAAGAGATAGAGGAAGACATAAACAGATGGAAGAACATACCGTGTTCATGGATTGGTAGAATCAACATCATTAAAATGTCCATACTACCCAAAGCAATCTATAAATTCAACGCACTTCCCATTAAAATACCAACGGCATACTTCACAGATCTAGAACGAACTCTCCAAAAATTCATCTGGAATAAAAAAAGACCCCGAATAGCTGCAGCAATCCTGAGAAAGAACAAAGTAGGTGGGATCTCAATACCAGATATCAAGCTGTATTACAAAGCCACTGTTCTCAAAACTGCCTGGTACTGGCACAAGAACAGACATATAGATCAATGGAATAGAATAGAGACCCCAGAAATCGGCCCGAACCAATATGCTCAATTAATTTTTGACAAAGGAGGCAAGAACATACAATGGAGCCAAGATAGTCTCTTCAATAAATGGTGTTGGGAAAATTGGACAGATATATGCAAGAAAATGAAACTAGACCACCAACTTACACCATACACAAAAATAAACTCAAAATGGATAAAGGACTTAAATGTACGACAGGAAACCATAAAAATTCTAGAAGAATCCAAGGGCAACAAAATCTCAGACATATGCCGAAGCAATTTCTTCACTGATACAGCTCCTAGAGCAGTTGAAACTAAAGAGAAAATGAACAAATGGGACTACATCAAAATAAAAAGCTTCTGCACACAAAAGAAACCATCAACAAAACAACAAGAAAACCCACTG
>NW_005871201.1:330890-353541 GCF_000147115.1 Myotis lucifugus | reverse complement strand
AGGGAGGGGGTAAAGAGATCAACTGAAGGGCTTGTATGCATGCATATGAGCATAACCAATGGACATAAGACACTGGGGGGTAGGGCAAGCCTTGGTATTGTCAAGGGCGGGGGGGCGGGGGGGAAAGGACACATATGTAATACCCTTTGTAATGCTTTAAGCAATAAAAATAAAAAATAAAAAAGGGAAAAAAAACTTATATAGTGATGTAAGTCATTTATTTTTTTCAATAAAGCTGGGGAAAAATTATTACCTCTTACAGTTTCTTGGGGAGAGAATTCAGGAAGGGAGTGGCTAGGCAGTCCCTGCTCAGGGTCTCTTAGGTGGTTCCAATGAGATGGTGGCCAAAGCCCAAACATCAGGGGGCTGATATCGAGGGGCTGCCAAGCACCTCTGTCTCCTCATGGAGTCCCAGAGTCTCTCCCTGTGGTTTTCCCCTTGGGTTAGTTTGAGCTTCTGCACAGCAAGGTGGCCTTAAGGCAATCAGACGTCCTACCTGACTGCCGGAGGCTGTGAGAATGAGCACACAGGCTTTAGGTTGAAGCAGCCACGAAAGCCCACCTCGCTCCAAGGAGGGGGCCATAGATTCTACCTCTCAATGAGAAGCGTGACTAAGAATTTGTGGACATATTTTAAAACTACCACATCTTGAATATCTTTGCTTTATAAATGATTAATAAGTAAAGTAATGGCAGTGTTCTATACAATTCAAGATCAAATAAAAAATTCTTGGGGGAAAAAAAGCTCTTTGGATTCCACATTATGCAAACAATAATATTATGCCTCACTGCTTTTACTAAATATAGTCTGCAATAGCTGTGACTGATTTTGATTTTTGGTTTGGAAATCTTTATATATAACAGATTACATATAAAAATAATTCTGTAGTTATTTTCATAAAAATGAAAGATCCTATTCTAATCAAGAATAATCACACCCTGATTTATCTCATGTGTCCAGATTTTAACTATGAAGTTTGATCCTTTGTCATGATCTACAGGGTGGCACACTTTTGGCAAATTGTCTGAGTGAATGATTATACTGTTGTAAATTAAAACTTTTTGGTCGTGAGTTATTAATTTGTTTATCAATGAAATGTAAAGTTTAGCAGATAATCAACAATTCTGAGCTACACTTCAAACCATGAGAAAATTGTGCAACCAAGTATTTGGAAAGTTCAGTCATTTATTCCTCAGATACTTAACCCCCGCTCACTCTGCCCAGCATTTAAACACATCCATAGACAAGGAGCATATCATCACATAATATATACTATCCATTAAGATGTCAAATATTGTAAACCTGACAATAAAAGCCAGTTCAAGAGAACACGAGAATTTGAATCAGGCCTATGACCCATACAGCTTAGCTGCGACAAAAACCTTCAGTCCTAAAATAGTCATCTCTTCTGAAACACATTTCAATCATTTAAACATTCCTTAATAACCCACTTATTACTTATTATACATTAAGTTATTTAAAACTGTTGTTCAGTATATTTTCATTATATAACTTATTCCCTAAATCCTTACTACTCTATTCTTCTTTTTCCTAAAGTTTATTGCTTTCACTCTTCAAGGAGCTTCCCCACTTTTAATATGCTGAAATATTAAACCTGTAGGCAGCAAATCTGTCATTGCCTAGTAACCCACACCCACCTCAAGTTCACCCACTTCAACATGTGTCTGAATCTTCCTAGCCCATCTTCCTAAATTTGTTTCCTCCCCATGTTCATTCCTTCTAACTGATGTAATTGCTTCCTCCCTTTCCCATCATCATCTCCAACAACCCCACAGACCTCCTAAGGCTCAGCATTGAACATGGAACCATTTGGGACAGTGAGATAACTTTTTCTGTCTCTTTCCAAGACACTTTCAGCAGGTTATAAATTAAAATTTCCAAGGGTTCTTATATTTCGGTGGAATGATAAGGAATCGATGGTTGGGAAATGGCAGAAACAATAGAGTCATCAAGATATAAGCAATTCCCAGTGCCTACTTTAGGCCAAGAAAGCAGATGTCCCATAGTTTGCATTCCATCAGAGCTTTCCATCACTAATCAATATCCTACTAATGCTCTCATTTTATGTTGCAGTAACTCATGACCAATTGCATGAATCCAGAGACACCTCCAGTAATATATTCCATATGAGTCTTGTAGTATAAATTTCAAAAACATAATTCTAAACAAACTCCTAAGAACATGTGCAGACACAGAGGAGACAGGTCTGCAGACCCCTTGGCATGGCTATTGCCTTATTCATCTGTGTCTACAGTACCCAGGGCTCTCCAGGATTGAATAGCCCTCATGTTGAATTTGTTAATTATTAGACAATGAATGTAATAACAAAAATAGACCTCAGAAAACATCTAACCTAGCCTCTCTTTTTTTTTACAATGAAGAAGCTAAAATCTAGAGACTTTATCTTGGCAGAGCCTTGGGAACTTGTCCAAAATTAATAGCTAGGTAGTTGACACAACAATTCATCATTTTTCCATAACAGTATGTTTTATCTTAAAAGTTTTATAAAAACTCTCTTGTTTATATAACACTTTAAAGAGATAATTTTCTAAGCTATAAATATTCACACTGCATAATCTAAAAAATAAGCTCCCCTGATACAACATATTAATTTAGTTGACTATGTCCTCAGTCTCACACATATTATAATTGCTGGCATTAAATTGGCTGGTGTCCTCCTCACCACACCCCCCAACTCCTGCCCCACACAGAGTCCTGGACCAACAGCTCTGTATAATCTGGCTTTGTTTATTGAGTCTAATGATGCTGTGCCCAGATACTTTATGCATTACTAATCATGTAATATGTTAACATTGACGAGGCCACTAAAATAGCATGCCATGAACTACAATAGAAATTCATAAACCCACTGAGCAGAAACCATGCATCACTGTCTTGTGCAGACTCACACTCACTGCTATTGTGTCAGGTTCCTGTGCAGATGATTCTGTCTTAAAAGAGAGTAACTTTGGGAGCAATTAACTCAAACCACTTGAAAAAGTAAGATTCCATTAAGACTCATTTGAGTGTCTCCCATGATCCTGTGTGTGCCTCTTGCCTGTTCCCACTATCCTCACTGCCTTGTGCACCCCACCCAACTCATCTCTTTTGTATGCACTTCAACAAGAGGTGCATGAGAGTGAAGGAGAGGTGGCAATACAAGGACACTGAGGGAATTTGAATCCTTGTCCTTTGCACACTGTTCTGAAGTACAGTATCTGCAGACCACTAACATCTGCCTACTAACATCTGGGAAACAGAATTAACAGCATTGAAAAAGCCTCCAGATGTCACATAGCCCCTTCTTTTGTACCAAGTCAGACGGTCCCTGATGATAACAAACAGTTAAGTATCTTCAAGGAAAGAGCTGCTTTAACCTCCTTTGATATCTATCATACTAACTATGATAAACTGATGGAGTGAGTGTGGTATAAGCCATGTTCGCATGATCCAGATGGTTCTCTCTCAACAAAACAAGAGTGTGGGTGTGTTTTCAGAGGACTATGCAAGAAAATACACAATCTGGCTTGTGCAAGAGCTGTTAAGGGAGAAGAGAAGAAGAAGGAAGAATGGAGATGTGGGGAGGGGGCTTTGTTTGGTTAAACATTGATTCTCCTGTGACATCAATGTTTAAAGATGATGTGACCTTACCTGGCTCAGCAAATACTATTGGAAGGTATCTATGTAAAACAAAGGCAACCAAATCCCATACATTCTGGCCATTTATTGGTAACGCACCAGAAGCAAAACGAATCAGAAGTCTCACTCCTCATAACAATAGATTCTAGCGACTTAAAGTTAAGCCAATAGATTTTCTTTAAGGTAAAGAATCACTGTCCCAAAAAAAAGACCAAAAAGATAGCTGTCTAAGCTTTTGTCGATATGGTAATGAGAGTAGCTTCCTCAACGGAAAATAGATAACTATATGCATAAATCAGGTAAACAAATAGAAATATGTGTTTTGTTTTGTTAGCTATGAAAGGAAAAAATAAACATTTATTGAGCGTCACTTATTTTTAAACTGTGCCATTCTATGGGACAAGTACTATTACCTCTACTTTTACCTAAAAGATAATTACACAATTGGTGATAAGAAACAGTGTTCAGATTAAAAATCTGGATTTTCTGGTCTTTCCATGGCACCACACAGAAAAAGAAAAATATGTTTTTCTGATTTCTCCTTCAGATAAGAAGAGGGTTGTTTTCTAGTGAGAAGTAATTCTTACACTTTGTGGTTACTGGAAACTTACTTTTTAAAGATGATTTATTAAATAAAGAGACCAGAGTTTAGATTTACCTTTTGTGATACTGAAATATGTTATTCCCCAAGATTTACAACTTGATGCTTGACCAGGGGCTTAATCTTTTTCTTTTCAATAAATTTTTATTGATTTCAGAGAGGAAGGGAGATGGAGAGAGAGATAGAAACACCAATGATGAGAGAGAATCATTGATCGGCTGCCTCCTGCACGCCCCACACTGGGGATCAAGCCCACAATCCTGGCATGTGCTCTGACTGGAATCCAACTGTGACCTCCTGGTTCATAGGTCGACACTCAACCTCTGAGGCACTGCAGCTGGGCCAGGGGCTTATTATTAAAAGGATCTCTTCATTCTCTCATCACCCTACATCTCACATGGAATTACAGAAAGATAACCCAGCCTAGAAGGAAAGGAAATGAAGGCAGAAATTTTCCTATGTGAATTCCTACCATAAGGGTACTGGAGAGTTAGTAGCACTTAACACTCTAGCACATAGTCATTCAATGTCTTAGATCTCCTACTGTTCTATAAGCCTTTTTATAAGCAGGTACCATACCTTAATCATTTATAGATTCCCATAGTAGACATAAATAATCTTTTTAATGTATTCATTTTAGCCAAATAATTCTACAAAGATTGGTTGAATTTTGAAGCAAGACTTTTAAACCAAATATGTATTTGTTAAATCTAACCAAGTATCTTTTAAAGAGCTGCTGATACCTGGCACACAGAACTAAAAATGTATATTTCTAGAATCAGCCACCTGAAAGCCTTTCTGGAGAAAGGAAGGCAATAACAGATGCAGATCAGTATTGAGTGAATCCTTAAAGATTGTCAACTACAACATTTTTTTACTAATGAGGAAACCTTGGTCTCAAGAGGTTAAATAATTTGTTTAATGTCACGTAAGCTCATGGCGGGCCAATACTAAACCCAGACCTCCCATTTAGGAATGAAGTGCCCTTTCTCTCCTGTGACTTGGATCATCCTTCTTCTCGTATTTCTGAATGAGTAAATACACTGACAAGTCTTACCAAATATGGAAGGAACTGGACGAATACCATGCTATGGACTAACAATATCAGAGCCAGCCTTTACGGGAATATGATTCTTGCTTCCCCAAAAGACATAATTAGATAAGTGCTACATAAGTGCATATTTATAATAAGCTACAACAAAATTATACTGCATTCCCCAGTTACCTTCATCTGTTTCAGTTACCTCTGAGGTTTGATTTGTTGTGTTCTTGCTTATATTTTTCAAAGATGCCATGATGACAAGTCAAACTTCATTCAAGTTCTTGAGATGCCTCGGTACCCATGTCTGAAAATTACAAACCCCAAAATATGTTTTTCCTTCCTGCTGCTTCTTTCCTTCTCCTATTCTGCAGGTTAGTTTACAACAGAAGGGATTCGTGAATCATGATTTGGGATGGAAAGTATGCTATTTCAAGGCATTCTCAGTACTTTGTGGCTGCTGGGGCGAGCATGCAACAGACCCTGGGAGAGGGGAAGACTGAGGAAAGAGAGGCTCCACTGATATGCTTGTGGCTCCATTTATTTGTTAGCAAGAAAGAAGAAGAAAACCACAAAAGCCATAATTTGCAGGTCTCCTTTGCCAGGGACACTCTCAAAGGCAGCACATCCCACTGCGGTCGTAATCTTGTGACTAGACTGAATTCTCTTGGGAGGATGGAACGTCAGGGTGCCATGATGAGCGCCCCTGCTCCACCTGGGTCTTCCTTTCTCATCCCTTTTTTCCAATATTTATTAGTTGCTTCTTCATTCAGTGTTGGTTTTTCCTTTTGTCCTTCTTCCTCTTCTGGTTCACCCAGGATTAAGTTCAGGAAAAAAAATACTTCCCCTCATCCCTGCTTCAGTTCATAGCCTCTTTTTTATTTCAATTGAAGTAACTGATATAAGAAGCTGCAAAAGAAGCAACTGCTGTAGCCCGGCCAGCATGGCTCACTGGTTGAGCATCAACCTACAAATCAGGAAGTCACAGTTCAATTCCCAGTCAGGGCATATGCCGGGTTGTAGGCTCAATCCCCAGTGTGGGGCATGCAGAAGGCAGCCAATCAATGACTCTCATCATGGATGTTTCTATCTCTCGCTCTCCTTCTCTCTTCCTCTCTGAAATCAGTAAAAAATATTTTTTAAAAAAGCAACTGCTGTAAACAGAAATGACAGCGCTGAACAAAGCATTTTCTGAAGAGAAAGAAAACTGTTCTTGCATAGGTCACGTCAATTCTAAGGCAAAGATCTAATAGGCCACTATAAACCATGCAGTTCTCTTTTCTCTGGCTCACACTATACTATATTTGATAGCTTTCCTTGCATTTAGGTGGAGAAATGTATTCAGTTCTAGCAAAACAGAAGAGGAATGGAAATGGTATATGCCACCTTTAGACATAACCTGTGTAAATGTTAAATATGTTCTTCCATGTTCTTTTTGCCTCTGTCTGTCAGAGAAGGAAGAAACCACAATGATCTTGAGAAATGTGGTTGAAAATGCCAGCCCCTCAGTCAATCTAAGTCCCTAAGGAAAGGAGAACCACCCTAAAATAAATCCATTTCTAGTATTTGTCAGTGACTGTACACTTTGTGTCTCTAACTAGTACATGTTTCTTTGTAGGGCCTATAATCAGAGAACAGATATCAAGATACCTATATATCACTCCAACTCTGCACTAAATACAATTTTTTATACATTTTTATTGATTTCGGAGAGGATGGGAGAGGTCGAGAAAGATAGAAACATCAATGCTGAGAGAGAATCATTGATCGGCTGCCTCCTGCACACCCCACACTGGAGATCGAGCCCCCAACCTGGCTGTGTGCCCTGACCAGGAATCGAACCATGACCTCTTGGTTCATAGGTTGATGCTCAACCACTGAGCCATGCCGCCAGGCTGCACTCAATACAATTTTTACCTTAGATGTATTCCTTCATTTCTTTGTATCGCCTAATATTTATTAGGGGTAAAAACAATAAAGGTAAATCAAAGAGACACAGAACTTTAGTCTTTAAAGATCCCCTGGTCCAGTTTCATTATCATACAGATGGGAAAAGTGCAGTCCAGACCAACTTGCCAATATGACATCTCACAGCCAGTGAGAGGCAACGTTGGCATCAGAATCCAGGACCATTCTTCCAGTCCAGGGTTCTTTTCTCTAAAAGCTTATAGTGAAATGACCCCCAAAAAGGAATATTTCCATGAGCAGGAGGGAAGAATTCACATCTATGTTAATTGGGATTCTATTTGTAGTGCTAACATTTAAATCAAGTAGTGTCACTTGATTTTGTAAGACTGTGCATTGATTATATCATGCCTAACAGGAGACCCTCTACTGCATAGTAAAGAAAATGTTATGAATCATTGACTAACATTACTGACTCAAAAGAGAATTTTTTTTTAAGTTATGAATCTTGGACAATAATGGCATAGAGGTATCAAATGTCAAGGCTTTTTTGCTATTTCTTTCCTTACTAATCAAATCCAAAATACTGGAAAACAAATACTTGAGTCTTTGGACTATATACAATTTTTTGAAACCAATAATCTTATTTTGTTGATGATTTATTCCCAAAATCCAGCAAAGTACTTGACACAAAGAATATCTTTGATAAATGTGTGAATGAACTCATTATATTTACCCCATAGAACTTGTATGCTATAAATATTTACATCACTATCATTAGCTACAATAAACTATCCATTAATTATCCAGTGAAATGTAATAACCTGCATTGCAAGCTTTCTTGCAGAAAGCCCAACACATGCTTAAACCAAGAGGCAAAAAACAGTGTCATGGCTTAAAACATGGACTAGCCAGACAGCCTAGATTTTTTTAAAATATATTTTATTGATTTTTTACAGAGAGGAAGGGAGAGGGATAGTTAGAAACATCAATCAGCTGCCTCCTGCACAGCCCCCACTGGGGATGTGCCCACAACCAAGGTTCATGCCCTTGATTGGAATCAAACCTAGGACCTTTCTGTCCACAGGCCGATGCTTTATCCACTGAGCCAAACCAGTCAGGGCAAGACAGACAGCCTACGCCCTAACTGGTCTGGCTCAGTGGATAAAGCGTCGGCCTGCAGACTGAAAGGTCCCAGGTTCGATTCCGGTCAAGGGCATGTACCTTGGTTGCGGGCAACATCCCCAGTGGGGGTGTGCAGGAGGCGGCTGATCGATGTTTCTCTCTCATCAATGTTTCTAGCTCTCTGCCCTTCTCCCTTCCTCTCTGTAAAAAAATCAATAAAATATGTAAAAAAAAATAAAAATAAAATAAAAATAAAAGACAGACAGCCTAGATTTTAATCCCAATTCTAAGGATGACCTTGAACCCTTTATTTAACTTCCCTGTGCCTTATAAGTCAAGTATGGGTGCTGATAATGGCAGAAAATGCCTTGTTCAGTATGGATATTAGCAGGAAAACAATGGCACTCTAAGTGTTTTAGGAGAGTTTCATGAAGGACTATTTATATATTTGTGAGCAAGGAATCGGAGCACCCTGAGCTAGCACTAGCAAAGAGGCTTTGCCACCCCTAAGTGTAATGGATAAGAGGAAGAAGCTGTTACCAGGACCAGAGAGAGTGACTGTCTGAGAAAACCTAATAAACAGAAGCTACAGTCTTTGAGAAAAAGAGGCAGCCAATCCACAGTCACTCCAAGGGATGGAACTAAAGTAGTAAGTATCATGACCTTCGCTTTGCTTCCACCTCCTGATCTCATGCTATAAACCCTTATTGGCCAAACACAACCAGAAATCACAAGACAAAATAGTAATCTCAAAGGTCAGCCTCTCAAGGAACAGAGCAGAATCTGGAAGGACAGAGAGTATCTTGAGGGATATATAGAAAATGAGCATACCTCGTAGAGTTTTTGTGAAGACTAAAAGTGCTAATGTACATAAAGTCCTGACAGTAGTGTCTAACACGATGAGAGTGCTTGCATTATTCTTTTTGAGTAGAGCAACAGTATAGCAAAGACCCGAAGCCACACTGCCTAGAATCAAATTCCAGTTTTGCCTCTTACTAGGACCATGATTTTAAACAAGTTTCCCCAACATGGGGATAAAAATAAACACCTTGTGGAGTTATGTGATAATTAAGTGAATAATACACGTAAAGCACTTAGAACAGTGCCCAGTACATAGAAGTATGCAAACAGTTTTATTATTCTGTTTACTCAAGAACTGTTGACCTAAACGAAATTTTGATTAATTCTGGTGCAACAAAACCTGAAAAACAATCCCACTTCAACTGAGGTATTTCCCTATTTATTCCAAAGAATTATGCAGAAGGCTTGTCAATATACCCAGTGCTACATTATCCAAGAGGTCAATGAAACACATGTTTAGGGTAGGCTCAAGGCAGGGATAGAGCAAATAATGGGAGAAATAAGGTTAATAGAGAGAGAAAAGTTGAGCTTTGATGGATTTATCAGAAAATCTAGAGAGAAGTCATACCTCTAAGTTTCAGGTTACTTAGCACTGGTTTATCTATACTAATAAAAGGGTAATATGCTAATTAGACCGGATAGACCAAATGTCTTCCAGACATCATTCTGGACGTCCTTCCTGACAAAGCTGGGAGTATGGCCGGCCTGCAAACTGCCTACAGCCCCTCTCCCAGGCTGGCCCTGCCCCCAGCGGGGACCCCTACCCCAATCGGGGGCATGGCTGGCCTGCAAACCCCCAGCAGCCCCTCGCCCAGGCCAGCCCCACCCCCAGCAGGGACCCCTACCCCAATCCAGGGCCCCCTTCAGAGCAGGCAAGCCAGCCCCCACCAGTGCACCAGGCCTCTATCCTATATAATAAAAGGGTAATATGCAAATTGACCCTAACAGCAGAACAACCAGAATGACCGCTAAACCAGTCACTATGAGGCACACTGACCACCTCTTGGTCCCTTTCCCCAGCCGTCAGGCACCAATCACCCGATGGAGAACAGGGACTGGGGTGGGTGGTGGCAGGGGGCAGGGCCGGCTGCGGGCAGCTGAGAAAGATGACCCTGATCACAGGCCAGGCCTAGGGACTATACCCGCACACAAATTTCGTGCACCGGACCTCTAGTTTTGAATAATATACTAAGAGTGGGAAAGATGAAGGTCATACTCTTTCCAGTACTTGGGGTGTCTCCAGGTCTTCATCTAGTGCTGGGACACCATCATTTGCCTTACCTGGTGTGTGTGTATGTGTGTGTGTGTGTGTGTGTGTGTGTGTGTGTGTATACAATTCAGGGATAATGCAATCTCTTTTCAAGGTGCAATGAAGAACAGGGGAGCCTAGATGAAAAAGGAATATAATAATTGGACACAATATATAAAAGCCATTGTGTTGGGCTCTGTCCAACATGTAGACCTTTATCGGAATTGCTTTTATTTTTCATTTGGCAAAGTCTCTAAATAAATCAGACCCTCACACTCAACTTTAAACACAGCTTCCCAAGAAAAATATCTCACTATTTCATCTTTCAGGAAAAAATGCTACACACGAGAATTTTGAAATTCTTTATATTTCAACAAACTAAACATTTCAAAAGCAAACATTTCATGGGTTTCTCCATTGAAAGGGGAAGTGTACACTTTTTATAACTGGATGTTGGCATTCCCAGATCTCTCTGAATTTTATGGTGACAGAGAGCACACCTTTTAGGTGTGTGAGTATGCTTCTGGTGACCCTCTGATCAGTTATGTTCTTGTTGGCTAAGATTGAGAAAGAACAGTTAGATTGGGTGGAAGGAGATGGGTATTTAGAGACAAAGTAACTGAAGAGTGGACCGGCCAGACCAAGCCTACACTGCAAGGTACCTACCCAGTTTGCCTTGGAGCCCTGTCTTCAGCCTGGTCAAACACAGAACCCAGAAGATGCCTATTCCTCTTTCTTATTCTTGGATACCATCGAGGAAGATGCTCTGACCATTTAAAACCCAACAGCCACATACCATCTCCAAAGGAGGAAAAGAAAACGCTCAGGTCCCCACATCTCCTAGAGTTAAAATTTTTTGAAATACATATTTTGAGTTCTTCAAAAAAAAGTTTAGTTCTCAAAAACACTGTTTATAATAAATCATATGTCTCTGTTTTTAAATTGTAATCAACTATATGGTGAGAGCAGCTCTTTTATAAAAACTCTAAAATTAAAACAACCACTTAACACTCCAACCTAATGCCTGCAGTAAATCAAATGTCTTTGTTGTTTAGATTTTAGCTGCACAGGTCCATATAAAAAAGGAGTTTTAGCACTATTTATAAGAAGAATTGTCTCTCCAAACCCATCCAACGATTTTTTCATTCTTTAGGTAAAAACTTCAGCAGGAGCTTAAGTGGGGTATAGGCAGGCTACCAATAACTTTCTGTGCCAGAAGTTATATAGCAAGGTCAAATTTTAATGTACACACAAATGTACAGCAGCTTAAAAGAAGCAGTTGTTCAAAAAGGTATCTGATAAATCATTGCCAAGGGGCTGGGAGGGAAGGGAGGGTTGTTGTGTTAAACCACAGCTCTGTCACTAGTATGCTGTGTGACCTTGGACATATTACTTAACCCCTCTGCCTCTCAGCTTCCTCCTATATGATTGCTCTACTACTCACCCTACAGATCCGACTCTTCATAAAACAGTCCATGTGCACCTTTCCATTCTCCCAAAGAACTCTGTCTCATGACTCTACAAATCTCTTCTAAGAAGAGCAGTATCCCATGGCTATTCTTCCATAGACAATGCAGTTCAAGTTCACTATAACACGAGAAATACAAACTAAAACTACACTGATATCCTATTTTTCTCTCATCAGACTGATACATATTTGAAATATTGATAATATATTTTGCTGGCCAGGCTACAAATGAAAAAAGCCTGGAAGCGATAGGCTCTAGTCAGTAGCAATGAGCAGCATAGCTAGTGCTCCATCTTGTTTGCTAAATACTATTCCTTACTTAAGGAAAACAGAGCTGCTAAAGAAATTGCTGGCTTCAGGGCTGTCTGGGAAAGTAGAATATGAGCCTGAAATATCTTATTAGGTGAAAAAATAAATGCTCAAAAAACTGATGAGAACATATCAAAAGGACACTAGAACCATTTTGAAGGGGTTCTAACTAGCCAAATTTATAATAATTTAGCATGAAACCATATAAGGCTAAATAATAAATTTCAACCTATTAAATAAAATGGGAATTCATGAGTCAATACTGATAATAAATGGATAAATAGGGGAGTAAAGAGGGTTCTTTCTCACAGTAAAATTCCAACTGATAAATGTGAAAGGAATGGAGGATTTTGAAAGTCATTACTTGACAATCATCACAGTAATAACTGGTACAGGTAAGAATCATCAATGGTTGATAAATTTTGAGGAGAAGGATATTTGCATGGCCTCAAAATGTCTCCTTGATTGCTTATTAGTTTTATGAGAGAAAATAGTAATTCTAAAGTAGAGAAACCAGAGGGTACCTTGACCAAAATTGAAATCACCAGTGAAAAGCAGACCGAACATCATGCACTTCCTGATATGATGGCCTCATGTAGTATTCTGGCTGAGAATGCATAACCTGAATGAGATTGGGATGAAATATTCAGAAAAATCCAAATTATCACACATTCTATAAAATGCTTGGCCCATTTTCCTCAAGAATGTCAGTGTTCTAAAAGGGAAAAAAAAAGGCTGCCTGTCTGATGGGGCTCAGTGGGAGCGTCAACCTATGAACCAGGTCACAATTCGATTCTCAGTCAGGGCATATGCCCAGGTTGCAGGCTCAATCCTCACTGTGGGGTGTGCAGGAGGCAGCAAATCAATGGTGCTCTCTCATCACTGATGTTTCTCTCTCTCCCTCTCCCTTCCTCTCTGAAATCAATAAAAAAAATTTTTTTAAATGCTGAAAAAAAAACTGTCTCAGATTAAAGGAAGCTAAAGGATCGTAGCAATTAAATACAAGATGTGATCTTACACTGGATCCTCTATTAAAAGGGGAAAATAGTTTTTAAAGGGCATGATTGGGCAGTGGAAAAAGTTGAAGTGTAAACTGCAAATTAAAGTATCATCTCAAAGTTTGATTTCCTAAATTTGACATCTGTACTATGCTTATATAAGAGAATATCCTTTTCCTTAGGATATACACAAGAAGATTATGGGAAATAAAGGGACATGATGCTTGTAACCTATTCTCAAATCATTTATGATAAAAAATAAATTATAATATTTTTTTAAATATACAATTTATCACAAACTGGAACAGATAGAGTATGAGATTTAAACACAGACTTTAGTACAAATCCTCTCCTCTCCACTAACAATAACTTTTGACTTTGGGGCAAGTTTTAACTGTTCATAGCCTTAGCTACCTCACTTTTAACTGGAGTAAAAGGATTTGTCTTATAGTAGGTTGTGAGTATGAATAAGATTATTATGTCTTAACAAGTACCTAGCAAAATAGAAAATACTGAATAAACCACTAGCTTCCTCTTTCATCCACCTCTTTGTTCTAACTAAATGCTTGGACATTTTAGAAACTCATAAACTTTTAGGCTTCTAGCATACAATAAAGTAGGTCCAAGTATTGTCATCCAATGAATAGAAGCAGCCTCAAATAGTTAACACCCATGTGGCAATCCAATGTTCTGTGTCACTTTCTGTGTAGAACAGTTTCATGAGGCCGTGGAACATTCTGTGATGAATTTGGGGTGATCTGGATTTGAACACCAGATCCACCACTTACTAACTGTTGACTTTCCAAACCTCGATATTTTCTCGCCTATAAATCATTCATAGTATTACCTTGCATGATTGTTATAAGGAAGAATATATGGAAAATACTTAGTGACACAGTAAATGGTAGATATTACTATTATGGGTATCAATTAATGTCTACTGATTCAGTTTAACAGTCCCTGACAAGAGTTCCTGTTTGTTTGTTTGTTTTCTATTATAAATGAATACATTGATGAGAAGAAAACAGTAGGTTACAGAGCTTATTAGAGTTTTGGTGCTCAATCCTTCACATTTCCTCTTTAAAGTTGCCAATTGAGGGCAGTGCAGTAGTTGCCCTTATCTGCAGTTTTGTTTTCCTCTGTTTCAGTTATCCACCATCAGCTACATCTGAAAATATCTAAGTCATTCACCTCATTTCATCTCACGCAGGCATTGTATCATCTCACATCATCACATGAAGGGTGAATACAGTACAATAAGATAGTTTGAGAGAAACCACATTCCTATAACTTTTATTATAATATACTATTATAATTGCTGTATTTTATTATTAGTTATTTCTGTTAATCTGTTACTATGCCTAATTTATAAATACAACTTTATCATAGGTAAGTATGTATAGGGGGGAAAAACCTAGTATATATGGGTTCGGTTCAATCACAGATTCAGGCATCCACTGGGGATCTTCAAACAAACCCCCCATGGATAAGGGAGACTACTGTGGTTGCTATTCAAGGAAATAACAACCAAGTGGAACTTGCATCCTGATTTATTAATTTCTGGGAGAGAACCCAATAATCTATGATTCCAGAAACTGTGCTGATAAGTAGGGATAAAAAGGTAGCTAGTGAGATAACTAAGAACTAAAGAGAGAGGAAGGATTGGGAACAAAAAACTTCTCATTTCTTTCCTGACTTCAGAGAAAGTGGATAGTAACGGACTAAAAATGGAAAAATGGCCACTCAGGTCAAAGTCATGAAAAATGGCCAAATGACTTGGAAGAGCATTCTCCTGAGAAAATGAGAGTGGGGATCTCTGGAGAAGAGTCAGACATCACCAAAGGCTTCAGGGTTTTCAAGACTGGAAAATTTCTTGGCTTCCTTTAGTGGCCTGAACGACCACAGATACCTCTCTAAGATGGACTCTGAGTTCCCATGTGTACTTCAGAGGTTCACTCTTAGGAATGGTAAACAGGAGGCAAGGGCTTTCTGCTAGCTTCGAAAGCACTATTTATAGAGCTACAGTACTGGGCCTACCTCTTGGGTCGATTTTTCCCAGATGGGTTGTGTGGGGACTCAGCCAATAATGTGTGATTTTCCCATCCACTAATCTATTATCGCCCCTTGGTCTGAGGATAAAAGTAATTAAGAAAGTTTACAAAGTAGAAGATCAAATTCCATGGAACATTGAAATCCCTTGAACCAACCATGTAATTATAGGCTCAGAACAACTAAAGAAATCAAATGATTGAAACTGGACCCCAGAATCTTTGAAATATCATGTCCAGAGATATCACTCCTATTGATGCAGACAGTAGCACCATAATAAAGCAAGTCAAGTGTGATAGGGAACCCAACGTTGAAATTTTGAAAGTACATTCACTTTCCAAATGTCAGTATAAACATCAGAATATTGCTGAGTCCCTCTTCCAATCCACACTCAGAAGAGGCCCAAACCCACCAGACTTCTTGGACTGCCCCAATCTCAGCCAGTCTAGAGGAGACTTTAGGAGAACAGACTTTTGCCTTTTTCTATACCAGCCGTGGGCAAACTACGGCCCACGGGCCGGATCCGGCCCGTTTGAAATGAATAAAACTAAAAAAAAAAAAAAGACCGTACCCTTTTATGTAATGATGTTCACTTTGAATTTATATTAGTTCACACAAACACTCCATCCATGCTTTTGTTCCGGCCCTCCGGTCCAGTTTAAGAACCCATTGTGGCCCTCGAGTCAAAAAGTTTGCCACCCCTGTTCTACACTATAAAGCTGTTTCTTTCAAGCAGTGATGCCAATTAGAAGAATAGCTGAAGCAATATTATGGCATTATCTACTAATATTGGATCAGTCAGCAGGAGAAGCAAGAATTTCCTGATCAAGTAGGCATGGTTGCATATATTTCTATATAACTGCCTCACCTCTTTCTCCTGTACTTTTTTTTTTTACTTGATCTACATTCCTTCCTTGTACTTCCTTTGGGAAGGTTATATAGTCACTCAACTTGGACATAACTAGCCCAGTTCTTCCAATTACTTCTTTATATTATCATTTTAATATAGAAAGAGGCTTGGAGTCCCATTTAGTTAGGCACATATGTAGGCCTTCCTTGGTAGCAACACAACACTTAACAAATAACCTTATTTTAAAAAAATCTTTATTGTTGAAAGTATTACATACGTCCCCCTATATTCCCCATTGACCTCTTCTAGCCCGCCCCCACCCCACGCCCCAGGCCCCAGGCCTTCACCACCCTATTGTTTGTGTGTATGGGTTATGCATATATGCATACAAGTTCTTTGATTGATCTTCCCACCCACCAACCCCTGCCTTCCCTCTGATATTTAACCATGACAGTCTGTTCTGTGCTTCTATGTCTCTGGATCTATTTTGTTCATCAGTTTATTCTGTCCATTAGATTCCACTCATTCCATTAGTATGAGTGTGATCATGTGATACTTGTTTTTCCCTGACTGGCTTATTTCGCTTAGTATAAAAAGAATGTTTATGGACACAAAAAGTAGTTTAGTGGTTGCTTGGGCAGGAGGGATCTTACTGGATGAAAATATTGTTAAACTGATTTATGGTCATGTTTAATGTTACTAAAAATCATTGAATTGCATATTTGAAATGGGTGAATCATGTATATGTAAAATATACCTCAGTATATGTAAAGCAAAAATAAATAAATAAATAAATAACCTTAAAGCCTTTTTTCCCCCACATATTACAATCCTTTGGTCAAAACTTTATAAGAGCTAGGTAGTTCTTGCATTATATCTTGAGATACCAATTGGTATTAAGCTATTTCTCACTGCCCTGTACTTTTGTTTTGGTTCCTTGGCAAAGGTCTCTTTTCTTAAATTATCCTTATACCTTATGCACTGATTTCTAACATACTATGAGAACTGCTTTTACATTTGATCTTACTCCCTGTCACATGGGACTCTCCCAATACCTTTGATCTGTTCACACTGGACCCCGGGTACACCAGACATTCTGTCCACATTGGGCCAGTTAGGGAAACTAAAGAAGTTTGAAATCAGAGACAAGATTCCAGGAGAGACTGGAAAAGGTAGAAACAGGTCATACTGACAAAGCATTGCTAAGCAGGACCCTGATCTAGGTGCCCACTGCTTCACATACTCGAATTAGGCCTCAAGTAAACCATGGTCATCTTTGTTTCCAACCAAGACAGCTGTGTTATCAGAGATTCTAAAGATAAGAATTCCTTGACTTGCTGGACCAAGAGATCATCATTCAAATAATGCTATACAGACCAAAGAAATGTCAGTGTAATAGTCATAAAATTCAGAGCCAAGAGAGGAAAAATTCATGTTAATGAAAAAAAATTGAACCATCTGAAAAGAAAAGATACAAAAAGTTACCTTATATGTAATACTTTCAACAAGAAAGATTTTTTTTAATAAGAAGATACCTTTTAAGATGTTTAATATAGCTGCTAAGCCATGAAAAATACCACCTTCAGAGGAAGCACATACAAGAAAATAAAAGGAGGCTCTCAGGTTCCAAGTTTCCAGCCAAGATCAGTAAGATAAGTACATGAAATATTATGGCTGTGAAATTTTTTTTTTTTTTATATATATTTTATTGATTTTTTACAGAGAAGAAGGAAGAGGGACAGAGAGTTAGAAACATCGATGAGAGAGATCGATCAGCTGCCTCCTGCACGCCCCCCACTGGGGATGTGCCCGCAACCAAGGTACATGCCCTTGACCGGAATCGAACCTGGGACCCTTGAGTCCGCAGGCCGACGCTCTATCCACTGAGCCAAACCGGTTCGGCTGGCTGTGAAATTTTAACCTTTTAACAGTTCAGCTGAAATATCTTGTGCTAGAAAGTGAATGATTCTGGAGCAGAAAACCTTGGGCTTGCAGCTCATGTATTTGTTCCCACCTATGTACAAGGTGTTGTCAGTTCCCTGGGAAACCATTTACTTTAATTGTCAAATGTTTTCCTGTAGTTCTTTGAGAATATCATCACTACCCATGATTTTCAAGCAGATTTTTTCAAAAATAAAACTGTTCTAAATTCAGTTTTGGTAAAACATACTGCTTTCTAATAGAAATTCTTTCAAGACCTCCACCTCACCCTTGTAATTCACAGGTTCTCCTTATTCTTCCAGAACTTACTACTCATCAACCCAAAGTCAACAGTAAACAAAATGAGTGAAAGAAAAGTGAAAGCATGGACTACATTAGTACCTAAGATACTTCCTAGGATGCTAACCATCAAAACCATAACCCCTAGCCTTCTTCCCACAACTCCATTCCACACAAACTTATCCTCCATGATCTCTCTTTTTTTTAAGAGTTAAACAACTTTATTAAGACCAGAAGAGTTAGGATAAAAAGAAGTAAAGCATAAAGTTTCTCAATATTTACTTAAATGTCGGTATTCCTTCCATTTTACCACAGTGCGCTCGAACTTCTTGGTTGGGTTTAAGACTCTGAGGCGGAAGAACATTGCCATATGTAGGATATTTTTCCAAACATTCGGTTGTTGGGCAAAACATGCCAGAATTTCCGTAAATCCTTGTGGTTCTATGTGGACAACGATGTCGCCTGCACGTGCAGATCTGACACAGGCACCAGCTCCGCATGCTCTCCGCCCACAGGGTCCACTGCATGGCGCCTGGAGCAGCCATTGCCCTAGTTCCAATGCACCTGCCATCATCGTCCAGGCAACGAGGACTCCAGGGAGACCTCCTCCATAATCTCTTATTCTTGAACCAGTTTTCTCTACAAAACCTGTGCTGTCAGACCCCAGCCCTTATTTGATTCCTTCATCACTCACTATATAGCAAACAGTGTGAAGATCCATTTTATGTTGGTCTTTAAGTTGAAGAAAATAAATCAAGTTTCTGTTGTCCATGCCAAACATTACTGTTGAGTATAACAGAGTTTTCTGTGGGGTGAAAGAAGGTATAGCTGTGTCCAGAAAATTGTTTCTCATCTATTAATCTCTCTGCCTATATCACAGATCTTTTGTTATTATTCAAAAACACATATGTAGCAAAGCTTACCCTCAATATTCAACCCGTCTTCCATGCCTCTTCTTTGAGTTCTACCTTTTCAAGCAGGGTCATATTGCACTAACAGAGAATCAGACAAGAGAAAGCAGGACTTCAGCTCCAGGTGATTCAGGAACATCTCTTCTCCCTGGCAAAATTAGGGCTGACTACCAGAAGAGAAAGCTTGGGTCCTGTGTAACAAACCCATTCTTCTCCCAGTACCCCCAAACCTTGATCTGGCTGTAAGTTTTTCATGAAAAAATTGCAGCAACCTGTGATATTGTGATTTATAATAAGAAAAAAATATATTTGGTCTTCATCCTTTTTTTTCTGGCAAAGAGCTCCTAAAACCCTGGAATTTTCTAAGAGATGAAAGTCATACAGGTGTCTTTCGTTATATTAATGAAGTGGCTTTGGGATCTCCCTTAAGGATGGGGGCTGGTTGCCAAGAGACCCAAGGGATTAGAGAGTTAAAACTTGCAGTCCCACCTCCATACCACCACCTCCTGGGAGGGGAGAGGGGCTGGAAGTTGAATCAATTATCAGTGGTCAATCATTACTATGTAAGGAAGCCTCCACAAAACCCCAAAAGGACAGGGTTCAGAGAGCTTCAGGGTTGGTAAGAATTGAGTCAAATTCTTGGACATCCTGCAGGTGTCTGGGATTGCTCGGTGTTGAGCTGGAAGCCCCATCCACCCTCACCCTACCAAAACCCTGCTGGTTGGAAATTGCATCTCAGAACACTGAAAGGAACTATACCCTTTATTCTTCTTTTCCCTCTTATAGAAAAAAAGAGAAATTTATAAAACTGAAAGATCCAAAATAAAGGATTTAGTTAAGCTCACTCCAAGAAAAAAAACTTTTTTAAGTACAAAAGAGAGATTAACCCTGTCTTGAGGTTAATGTGATGTTGCATGAACTCACCCAATGGCTCGAGGTTGGAGAAATTTTTCCTCATCTCCTGGACCTGTCTTTTTTTCTTATTCCTGGATAATGTCCTAAATTGCTGTTGTCATAATTAGCTAGCTAAGATTAATAACTAGAGGCCCGATGCACAAATTCATGCATAGGTGGGGTCCCTCGGTCTGGCCGGCGATCGAGGCCTATGGCGGGGAGGGGGGGGGGGCAGCTGGCTCGGCGGGAGGGAACCGGGAGTTTGGCTATGGGAGTACACTGACCACCAGGGAGCAGCTCCTGCATGAGCATCTGCCCCCTGGTGGTCAGTGCGCATCATAGCGACTGGTCAACCAGTCATTCTGGTCTATCGGTCATAACAGCTGCTTAGGCTTTTATATATATAACTAGAGGCCCGGTGCACGAAATTCGTGCACTCGGGGGGGAGAGGGGGGTCCCTTAGCCCAGCATGTGCCCTCTTGCAGTCCGGGACCCCTCCCTTGTTACTGCCCACCTGCTTGCTGCTTCCTACCGCTTGGCTTGCTGCTCCTTAGTGCTGCCACGAAGGCCTTGGGTCTGCTGGGTGCCGGGCCTGCGGGTTTGTGTCTCTGATACCCCCAGCAGCCCCAGCACCAAGGTGGCGGGCCTTGGGGCTGCTGGGTACAGGCCCCCCGTTGCGTGTTTGTGTCTTCTATCAGGCCCCCAGCAGCCCCAGCAGCCCCAGCACCACCTAAATAACTTAAGGGAAACTTTATTTAGTCTTCTTTTAAAAGCAATCTAGTTTAAAAATGAGTTGCAGTTAAGACAGAACAAAGAACATGGTACCTAAGAGTGAGATAGACTGACAGAGGAGAGGCTGGGCACTGGTCAGGGGCTTACATGCCAACTGTTCTCCACCTGGGAAATGATGTAAAATCGGTTTCTTTAGTTTTCTGCTTAATGGTCTTCTCCAGCACTGAGGTCAGAGGAGCCGCCTTCCAGCCCATAGGCTGCTTCTCAGAGTCGAAAATTTCGCCATAGGCCTCTGCCTAGGACAGGACCTCTGCACCCCCAGGGTGCATAAACACACAGGGCTTCCATCAGGTTCCGCTGATCCCGGGCCGGGATGCCTCTCGGCTCCGCTGATCCAGGCGGCGGGGAGGCCCCTTGGCTCCGCTGATCCTGGGGCCGGGAGGCCTCTCGGCTCCGCTGATCCAGGTGGCGGGGAAGCCTCTCAGCTCCGCTGATCCAGGCGGCCGGGAGGCCTCGCGGCTCTGCTGATCCCGGGGCCGGGAGGCCTCGCGGCTCCGCTGATTCCGGGGCAGGGAGGCCTCTCGGCTCCGCTGATCCCAGGGCCGGGAGGCCTCTCTGCTCTGCGGCTTCAGGGCTGTTCGGCTTCGCTCTACCGCTTGGAGCCTGAGTATGCAGATTAACCGCCATCTTTTAGCTTCTATAATTGAAACATTGTATCTTTTGGAGCTGTTGCTTCAGGAGCTCAGAGCCCTGCAGCTGCAGGCAGGAACCTTGGTTTCCTCTATCGCTGGGGCAACCAAGCATCCTGTTCTCAGCTGCCTGGCTGCCGGCTGCCATCTTGGCTGACAGTTAATTTGCATATACTCACTGATTAGCCAATGAAAAGGGTAGCGGTCGTACGCTAATTACCATGTTTCTCTTTTATTAGTGTAGACTAGAGGCCCGGTGCACAAAAATTTGTGCACTCGCGGGGGAGAGGGGGTCCCCCAGCCTGGCCTGTACCCTCTCGCAGTCTGGGACCCCTCGGGAGATAACGACCTGCTGGCTTAGGCCTGCTCCCGGGTGGCAGAGGGCACGCCCAGTCCCTAGGTGCAGCCCCTGGTCAGGCTCAGAGCAGGGCCGATTGGGGAGTTGGGGCGCCATCCCCTGTCATGCACAGAGAAGGGCGGATCGGGAGGTTGCGATGCCACCCTCAGTCACACTCAGGGTAGGGCTGATTGGGGGGTTGGGGCACCGCCCCCTGTCACACTCAAGGCAGGGTCGATGGGGAGGTTGCAGCACCACCCCCTGTCGCGCACAGCGCAGGGCCGATCAGGGGGTTGGGGCGTTGCCCCCTATCACTCACAGAGCAGAGCCAATCAGGGGGTTGGGGCGCTGCCCCCTGTCACTCACAGAGCAGGGCCAATCAGGGGGTTGGGGCGCTGCCCCCTGTCACTCACAGAGCAGGGCCCATCAGGGGGGTTGGGGTGCCGCACCCTGTCACACACAGAGCAGGGCCAATCAGGGGGTTGGTGCGCTGCACCCTGTCAAACACAGAGCCGCAGGGCGATCAGGGGATTGGGGAGCTCCCCCCTATCAGGCACAGAGCAGGGCAGATAGGGAGGTTGTGGCCCCGCCCCCTGTCACACACAGAGCCACAGGGCGATCAGGGGGTTGGGGCGCCTTCCCCTGTCACGAACAGAGCAGGGCGGATGGGAGGTTGTGACCCGCCCCTGTCACACACAGAGCGCAGGGCGATCAGGGGGGTTTGGGCGCTGCCCCTGTCACGCTGATCCCGGTG
>NW_005871201.1:318721-330790 GCF_000147115.1 Myotis lucifugus | reverse complement strand
CAGGGGGTTGGGGCACTGCACCCTGTCACACTCAGGGCAGGGCCAATGGGGAGGTTATGGCTCTACCCTGTCACACACAGAGCAAGGCCCGTGGAGGGTGGTTGGGGCGCCACCCTCTATCACCCACAGAGCAGGGCCAATCAGGGGGTTGGGGCGCTGCCACTGTCACACTCAGGGTAGGGCCGATGGAGAGGTTATGGCTCTACCCTGTCACACACAGAGCAGGGCCCGTTGGGGCGGGGGGGCGGGTTGGGGCGCCGCACCCTGTCACACACAGAGCCACAGGGCAATCAGGGGGTTGGGGCGCCTTCCCCTGTCACGAACAGAGCAGGGCGGATGGGGAGGTTGTGGCCCCGCCCCCTGTCACACACAGAGCCGCAGGGTGATCAGGGGGTTTGGGCGCTGCCCCGTCACGCTGATCCCGGTGCCGGGAGCCTCGCTGCTCCGCTGATCCCAGTGCCGGGAGGCATATTACCCTTTTACTATATAGGATAGAGGCCTGGTGCATGGGTGGGGGCCGGCTGGTTTGCCCCGAAGGGTGTCCTGGATCAGGGTGGGGGTCCCCACTGGGGTGCCTGGCCAGTCTGGGTGAGGGGCTGAGGGCCGTTTTCAGGCTGGCGGGTGACTGAAGCTCCCAACTGCTCCTTTTTTCTTTTTTTTCTTTTTTCTATTCTGGGCCAGCTTTAGCTCTGAGGCCTCGCTGCTGAAAACATTGATACAATGTTGCGGTCCGGCTGGCTGAAGCCCGGCTGACTGAAAGCCAGTTTCTAGGGTTTTGTTTAGCTTCTATATTTGCAACATAGTTGCTTAGAGTTGCAGCTGAGAGGCCGGCAAGTCAGGCGGGGAACGTTGGAGTCCGCTGTCACTGGAGCAAGCAAGCCTCCCTGTTCGCTTCAGTGCATGGCTGCAGACCGCCATTTTGGCTGACAGTTAATTTGCATAAGGATATGCTGATTAGCCAATGGGAAGGGTAGCGGTCGTACGCTAATTACCATGTTTCTCTTTTATTAGTGTAGATAGGAAGAAAGCAAAGGAGAGGCCAGTCATTATAGACATGGTCATCTGGGCAGCTTTACAAGGAAGCTACAACTTCACACTCCCCAGGGAACCACCAGTCCATTCCCTGCAGATCATTGGGGGAAGGAATCGAATAAAAAAGGAAATGGGCACATATGCAGTGAAGTTGGGGTGACACAGGGAAGGTACTTGCCTGTCAGTCTAACCTGGGAAAAAGATCATTGGCTAGAGGGAGGGTGCTACTGCAAGTGCACAAAATCCTGAAGGGCCAATTGGCTAAGCTCCTAGGTATAATCCCCAAAGAGTTCTCTCTCTCTGGCACACCTGTTTCTCACTTGCTCCATGGCCTGCACTCGCCCCTGCGCTAGCCTACCATGTGGCCCTAACCACCAGCATGACCCATGGGCACACGGACCCCACACGCAACAGACTGCAACTGGGAACACAAGCCAAGCAAGCCAAATGCTGGACTGGACTGTGCTTTAATATGGAGTGGAGACTCTGGGCAGTGGCCTTAATTCTAGCCCAATTGAGGACAAGGCTAGACTTTTTACATGGCCAGACAGAGGGAGATGGGACCTTGGAAGAGAATCCCCTTAATGTTACATCATCAGCAAAGCTTTCCATGATACCTCATCCTTCCCTGAGGGCCTCAGGAAATTCTTTTCCCAGCAGAACCCTAATAACTCCATTTCCACCAGTAACAAGTGGGGACCCAGAGAGCTCTCCACTGATACAAAGTTAAAATTATATTCTTGCCTATGTTCAACTGCCTCACCTAAACCTCTGTACTAATCCCTATGCGGGACTTCTGAATACCAACCTGTTTTCTCCACTCCACAAGGCTGCAGCAGACACTGAGTTCTGCCACCTCAATCATGGATTTGCCTATAACCTCTGCTCCTTTTGAACCTCTGAATGTCCACCCCAAACTGTCTTCTCAAAATCAAAAAAAAAAAAAAGCCCAGCCTGCCCAACCTCTGAGGCTCTAACCTCCAGTGTATCCCTAAGACTCTCCTTAGTCCCTCTACCCTCAGCCTTGCCTTCTTCTGGCCCTCCTCCTCCTCACCTGACAAGGTTGACTGCTTACCACCAAGTCCAGATGCTAACTTAGAACATACAATGGAACTCTTCAGCCAATTCTTCAACTTAATAAAGAAATGATGAGAGGGCTAGGGACAGTTTCCATCGATTTCCACATCAAGCTGATCGGTTCAGACAAGAGTTATAGTCAACATGATTTGAGGACAGAATTGACAGAACTATATTTTTTTACCAAACAAATTTACCAGTTTGTAAAGTTGTTTTCTTAATGATTCAAGGAGGGTAACTTAGCCACATGTGTCTATACTTGTGAGAATCAGGTTTTAATTATTGTTGCATTTTAAAGTGTCATTTTCACACACCAAAAAAAATGTTAATTCTGTTTAGGGAATTGGCATTACATAATCACCAAATATTTCACCCTCGTAGATCATTTAAGACAGTTTTTAAATCTAGCTACATTCTTCCACAGTTTTCTACATGCCGATCTTAACATCAAAGGTGAAATTCCTGAATGTGTAAGACTTAGGTCTTTACATTAAGTTTTAGTAAGACCTCTACACAACATCATTAAATCATTTCTTCCTCAGGGTTCACCCCTGGTCATTGACTGTGTGAATAGTGAAATATGTGGTGTTTTTGCAAATGGCACAATACTCCAGTGGAAGACATAATGCCTGGGCCCCTCATTCCATCTGCCTCTGGTTTGTGTCAAGCTGACACGCTGTAGGTCAGTTCACTCATCCTTAATACATTGTTTAAATATACAGTAAGAGCAATATTCATAGAGTGGTATAAATATCATACCCCCAAATTACAACAGTTTTATTTAAATACTTCCATCTTCTACAGAACTCCTGGAGACTTCAATGTTTCCATAGCTTGAGATTAAAACAGACCAAAAGAAATGCTCTGAGATGGATGATACAAAAGCCAAATATGACAAGAGACATAAGTGCTTTTCCTTTAAGTCTCCTTTGCAGGCATCATTGCTTTGCAACTTTTGGGGGCATTGCTGGTGAGTATATGGATCATTATAAAAGGTAAAGATCTTGTTCTAGAAGCTATTTCTATTTATAAAACCCTTCTCCATCCCCACTGAGGAAGTCAGGGGGATGAAAACAAATAGATGTTGTTGTCAGCAATACCAGACTACATTCATCATGAAGGCAACAAAACTAAGATTTAAACCTCTCCGTATAGCATGAAACTACAAAGACTATTAATTTGCTGTGCTAACTTCATACAAGGTGAATTATTATAAACAACCAGAAAGTAATATATATGACTAATTACTAGTCTCACTAGTGAAAAGGACTCCCAATTTCGAGGTCCCTGCTGTCTGCCTTTGCTGGTATTTAGACAATAGGAAGTTGACTCTGGATCTAGGGAGTGCTCTGAAAGGGGAAAAAACAATCTTCATTTTTATCACAAACAATTGCTAAATAAGTGTATAACTTAGCTCAGAAATTAGAGAATGATTTTTAAGACTTTTTTTTTAAATGTTTATCGAAAATAACCCCCAAATCCAGAAAGAATAAGGTTTTTTTCTATAATATGAGAATTTCTGAAGCCAATCCCTATACTTCTGTTTCAAAAAGTTGCTATAATATTTATCATTATGCATAAAGAAAGAGAGATCTCAGTTGGAGAAAAATGTAACCAAAATCAAAATAAATGTGAATCTCAATATTTCATTTAATTATTAGTGCTACATACATTACCCCTGGCTTATGATCATTTAAACAAAGATGCTAAAATAAATAGCTGGATTGAAACAAGGCATATTAAATAATGTTTTATTTTGACAGGAATGCATGGCATATCTTCACAAATGGTTTCAGTAGATGAAGTTTCCTGACATGAGAAATGGCAACAAAGCCAATAACACCAGGTAATACTGAATCATAAACCAAAACTCAAGCTGAAAGCTTCAAAGCCCCAAAGAATTACTGGTGAATAACATTTAAATCCATTGATATGAGAAGAATTTCAAGTATTTTTCCAATGCAGAAGTCTGTAGGATAATGAATTCAGCGAATACTTGACTTTTATTGAGAACTTTTTAAAAGAAAACCCATCTCCTGATGGCTCAACAGCAAAATCAACTGAAATTCAATTGTTGTCCAAGGGGGCTCCCTTCCTCTGCTTTTTGTAATTGTGGGCAATCTAGACACAACATTTTCCTGAAGTGTAAGCCAAAGCCCCAGATGCCTGCCAGGATTCTATCCTTTCCAATTTACTTTGACGTCCTCAGTTCCTTTCAGAGGAAATGAACATTAGCCTCTTGTGCCTCTCAACTCCTCGGTGATGTCCCATCTGAAAGACCATCGTCAGAAGCCAGCCAGTTCTTACCTGACCCAGACACGTCATGGAAATACGGTGCTACAGGTGTTTGGCAGATGAACTGAGAGAAGCATCTGCAATTTCCATTGTCATTCTATAACCCTACTGTTTGGTTCTTCAATCATTTTTCCCTTCCTCTTCTTGAATGTAAGTGAATGTTAAAATAATTAATAAAATGAGACCACATTGTAATTTTTGCCATTTATTGAAATCTGCCAAGTTGATGTGTTGTTTTCATCATTTTGCGACCTACTCCACACTCTGGCAAGGGCTTACTCCCAGTCTGACATGAGCTGGGCCATCATTCATGAAGGATGAAGAACTTGTCTAACAATCAGTTCCCTTGTAAGATGTAACGCCCTGAAAGATTTGGCCTGACAGCTTCTGGAAAGCCAGTGAAAGAAAAAAGTTATATTTTTGCTCCTTATGCACCAGTTACCTCTGATACAATTTCCTTAGGAGCTTGCTGGCAGTTCTCAAGGCAAAGGGACTATTTGTTCTTCTGTGGAAATTTTCATAGCCACAGGATAATGGTTTCAAAGAAAGGAACGGGAAATGATGAAATAGCAACAATGCTATTACCCTTTCAAGGAGAAAACTACCAGTATACTTCAACTGGGTGGTCTAATTATTACAAATGAATATTTATTTTTTATTTGTTTGTTGGTAGTATGACTTATGCCAGAAAGAATTTAAAACAGTTTCCAAATAGACTTATTATACAGCAAGATAAAATAACTTTAAAACACATATGGAAATAAATAAATAAATAAATAAATAAATAAATAAATAAATAAATAAAAGCTCAGAGGCTAGAAAATGAGTGGGAAAAAGAAATTCAGTAAATAAAATTCACGTATATCCTTTGTCTTGTTAAAGTATGCCACATATTATTACTATTACTAATTGTTGATTAACTATAAATTACTAAATCCACAAGTAACAGAAGCACTGCTTGTAGAATGAGGATATGGGATTGAAAACTTCTAAAAGTTGTTCTTGAAATGAAGATTGTAGAATTCTTTGTAGGAGAGGCATCAGTGTCACTAAGAGGTGGATTTATGTTACATTGGAAGCAAAGATGCATATGCTATGACTGATATGTACTTTTAGTCCCTAAGTTCCTAAATATTAAAGCTAATCAGAAAGAGTACCTTTGTTGTAAGTTTATATTTACCTGTTAAGGACCATGGCTTGAAAATTCCCTACACATGGAAAACATATGCGCCCTTATGTTCATTGCAGCATTATTCACGGTAGCCAAGGCATGGAAATAACCAAAGTGTCCTTTTATAGATGATTAGATAAAGAAGACATATATCCAATGGCATACTACTAAGCCATAAGAAAAGACGAAATACTGACATTTGCAACAACATGGATGGACCTGAAGAATATCATGCTAAGTGAAATAGTTAGACAGAAAAAGTTAAGAACCATAGGATTTCACTCATACGTGGAATATAAAACTAAAAGCAATAAATGAACAAACAAGAAAAACAATCAAACAAAAACTCATAGACACAGACAACAGTATGGTGGTTACCAGGGGGAAGGGGGTAGTAAAGGGTAAAGGGGGTCAGATACATGGTGACGGAAGATTTGACTTTGGGTGGTGGACACACAATGCAATATACAGATGATGTGTCATAGAATTGTACACTTGAAACCTATAGAATCATGTTAACCAATGTCAGCCTGATAATGTTAATTTTTTTAAAAGTATTCTCAGTTTGCATCCTAGTATTTCATGACAATCACAGCTGAGCAGTGGCACCATCCAACACTTGAAATCTGGACCCAGCTCTCAGTTTCTTGCACACCTGTGGGAGAAAATTCATGACTGGATGAAGCAGTGGGGGGAAATTACTCCTTTTCCAAAATGAGCACTCAACACGCCATGGAGTTGGATGATTTATTACTCTGCACTGTGAAGTTGGCATTAAGGAAACTGACTCACTATTCACGGAAGTCTTCTAGCTGAGAATCCTGTGTATGATGTGTTCTGACAAGGCAGGGTGATTTTTCAGAATCGCTGGTGGCTGTCTTTCACTTTCCCCCAAGTGGCAAAAAGTTTAGAATTGTATTGGCTTCATTCCCATTGCTGCTTTCTTCATTGCCAAACTGGGCATGTACAAAACTGGACATAGGGAGAAGTTTAACTGATTTTACATGCCTGTTGAGGTCTTTTATGCTACTCTATCCTTCACTGACACCATGGACCTTTCTATACTGGCCAAAACACTGGCAACTTTTTAGGCTAAGGTTAAAATTTTCATCTTAAGGCATTGGTGGTTTGCACTGGCCTTTTTCTGGGCCCCAACGGGGTGGGGTGTCATCATGCTCCAGTGAACATCAACATGCTGAGCAGTCTCCTTGGAAACAATGCTTCATTTCACAGGGTCAAATTGAGAGTTCCAAAACTGCTTCACGATTGATTCCAGCCCAGAGTTAGAATATGTCACAGAAGATGGCCAAATTCTCTTTGCTATGAATGAAACTCTGGTCATTGGAAGTGAAGAAGTTTGTCTCCAGAACCTCTCACTTTCACTTCCTGAGGCCTCTTTGGTGTGTCAATGACCAGAATAACAATCTACATACAGGCTCTTTCACCCTTATCCAAATTCCCTCATCTATCCCTTGTATCAATGGAAGGAGAAATACCCTGCATCAACCTAGCCAAAGCTAATCAAAACACCAATAACAACAGCTGCAGGTCCTATTTACAGAGGACCCTCTTGTATGCCCGGCACCATACTGGATGTGTGACTGTGTTATTCCATTTGATTTTATCACCCTCATTTTACAGAGGAGGAAATCAAAAGTTAGAGAAATGAAGTAATTTGTTCAAGATCACCCAACTAGCAACCTGCTTAGGTTTAACAAGTGTGAGGCTAGTTGAAAATTTCTTTCAACTCCTTGGAGAAATGCACCATATAAATTATAAATTTTTTGAACCTTCTGAAAAACTTTTCCCACACCAACCATGAAATTACGAGGCAACATGACTAATAAAACACAGAAAGCCACATGGACAGCATAAGCATGGTCTCCAGTGCTCTAGACGAGCTGCCAGCCTGGGACTAAGTGTGTGGATCTGTTCTAGCTTGCTATTTGTTAGTCTACACCAGCGATTTGCAACCTTTTTCATCTCATGGCACACATAAAACTAATTACTGAAATTCTGCAGCATCCCAAAAAATATATGTTTTGCCTATCTGACAAAAAAAAATAGGTTTAATTTTGATTCATTCAAACCAGATGGCTGTTGTTATTGTTTTAAATATACTTTTATTGATTTCAGAGAGGAAGGGAGGAGGAAGAGATAGAAACATCAATGATGAGAGAGAATTATTGATTGGCTCCCTCCTGCACACTCCACATTGGGGATTGAGCCCACAACCTGGGCATGTGCCCTGACTGACAATCAGACCATGACTTCCTAATTCATAGGTCGATGCTCAACCACTGAGCCATGCCAACCAGGCTGTTCTCATTTTTTTTCTTTGACAATCGAAGGGGAAAGAGATCAGTGCCCCTGACTAAATAGGCAGGTATTACATGTTTAAAAATTATTGCAGCACACCAGTTGAAAATCTCTGGTCTACACAGATTAAATAATGACCAACTAAATTTCAGCGAGCTTCAGGTCTTCCCAAGAAGGTGGGGCCCACGGGGCATAATCCACAGTCATTTGTTCACTCACAATCCACCCAGATATTCAAACCAGCTCAAGCTGCCTGAAAACACCTTGTTTGTTTCAAGGAACCCAGCAAAACTCTATCCAGCTGAAGGCTTAGCAAAATGCCTACAAGTAATCCAAGGCCTGCGGGTTCATTGGGAGCTAGTTTGAGAGGTCAGAGCTTACACACAAGGGAAAACAAAACATGTGCGAACGTGGCTGAATCTTTCCTTCCAAAGCAGTGCTGGACAACTCATGTAAATATACAAATACGCTGAGCTGTGTTGTGAAAGGAGCCATTTGTTTTACTAACACAAGTTGGTATGGTGCAAGATTTTTCTTGGCAAGTAAACAGAACACAATGAAAAAATTTGTAAACAATGGAGTTTTCTGGCAATTTTTTGAAAACTGAATGGACAGCCTTTCCAGAAGGTATAAACCTTTCCCTTTTCCTCAATCCCCCATGAGTTACTACTCACATATAATCACTTTAAAAGTCAAAGCAGATGAAGAAATACAGCTCAATGATCCGCGGAGCTCGTTAAAAGGACCATTTGGTCCCTAATGAGCTAACCTGCCAAATGCTCAACTTGGGGACTTATGTAGGCCAAGGCAGCCTGGCCAGAATGAGAAGGCTTTCGATGATGGTCACATGCTACAGTTCAGGAGGTGAAGAAACCACTCCTCTTCCCAGAATTCCTCTGAAGTGTAGTCATCATCCCAGTGACGGAGGTTCGAATACAGAGACTACTTTAATTACCGAATGTTACTACAGAGACCAAATGTTCTTGCATAAACATGGGTTTCATTGGGGAAGTATTGGCTGATGGTCAAAAACACAGAAAAGTTCCCCACAGATAAGGTATGTGGTATTGGCTTAAGACCTCTCAGCCTATATATCCTGAGCAGATTCCAGACCAAATGAGTCATGTGTGTCTTCAGCATCCTGTGCATCTTTCTTTCTACTTGGTCATTCAAATGGTTAAACACACTATTTTGGAGTTACTGTCTGACTCATGTCATTATTTAACATGATCAGAAAGTACATTTACATCATCCACGTGTTAAAGATACAAAGGACTATGAATTAAATCTTTTCTTAGATAAATTTATATCTAAACATTTTTCAGTGAGAACTTTCTACACTTCCTCATACATAATTGTTCAAAACTACACATAAAAGATATACATTAGGTTTTGCTATCCAACTCCAATTCCCCCGCCCTAAAGCACTGGTTGGTAATAGCCCTTCATTATGATGATAAGGAACTAATTCTGGTATAGTTCTAGATCCTCTTCTCTGTATTCCACACTAGGCTTATTCCACCTGCTTTGTCCTAAGATATATCCTTACTTCAGGGTTTCCACCATCAAAGTTCATAGATGCTATTTAAGTCTATCTGCTCTCAACCAACTAACCAATATTGACGGTCTGTTAACCTGTCTATATATTTTATACTTTTCTGCATGCTCATATATTCACATATAAGCACATATACAATATATGTATGTTTATGTGCATAATTTGATATAGATACTAATATAGGTGTGGGAAATTTTCTTTGATTTTTAAGAATGAGGCTACATACAAACATACATACAGACATATTTTTTTTTCTCACATAAGAGTATATCATGGAAATCCCTCCACGTATTAATTTAGTTCATTCCTGTAATGGTTGTTTATAAGTTCATAGTACTAGTATTTGCCACAATTTAATTAATCATTTCTCTATTGACAGTGCTGCACTTTGTTGCCTGTCTATAAAGCAGTTCTATCCCATGAGAAGCACAGCACAATGGGATATACATAAAAGATTAACCTGCACCGCTGGGGTGTGTGAGGCCAACTACAAATAGAACACAAAGGCGAGATTATTCATACACACTTTCTATTCTTCTGCCCTCCCCATTGCAATAGTCCCCACCTGATCTCTCTGTTTCCACTCCTGCCCGTCTATGTTCCATTCTTCACACAGCAGCCAATGAATTGTGAAGACGATAAATCATCTTATTTCATTCCCTTGTTGAGCACTTTCCAACAGTTTCCATTCACACAAAGAATTAAGTCCATAGCCAACCAAGTCCTACGTGATCTGGTCCTTGGCCACCTCTCCAACCTCATCACCAGACACTCTCCCCACACTCACCCCACTTGTTCCTTAACTGCACCAGGAACCTTCCAAATACTGACATTTGTCCCTGATGTTATTTATGCCTGAACACTCTTCCCCGGGAGTCCTGGGCTCCCTTTTCCAGTTTACCCAAGCCTCTGCTTCAATGTCTTCTCCTCAGGGAAGCCTTTTCCAATTATCTATATAATAAAAGCCTAAGTGAGCATTATGGCAGAACGACCAAAACGATTGGTCGCTATGATGTGCACTGACCACCAGGGGGCAGAGGCTCAACGCAGGAGCTGCCCCCTGGTGGTCAGTGCACTCCCACAGGGGGAGGGTCGCTCAGCCAGAAGCTGGGCTCATGGCTGGTGAGCGCAGCGGTGGCAGTGGGAGCCTCTTCCGCCTCTGCAGAAGCGCTAAGGAGCCGTGAGCCAAGTGGTAAGGAGCAGCAAGCAGGTGGGTAGTAAGGAGGGAGGGGTCCTGGACTGAGAGAGGGTGCAGGCCAGGCTGAGGAACCCCGCCACCCCCCCGTGCACGAATTTCGTGCACCAGGCCTCTAGTCATATATAAAATAGCCACTTGCCTTACTTTGATATCCCTGATCACTAGCTGATACTACATTATATAATTATATAATTACATCTTTTCCTCCATTGGAATACAAGCTCCATACCCTGTCCTCCACAGTATCCCCAGGCCTTAGAATAGTGCATAGCATGTAGTACGTGCTAAATAAATACTTGTTAAAAACAATTAATGAATCAGCAAATGAATGAACGCAAAGGGTTAAAAAGGGAACACTATGATATAGATACAATACCCATAGACTGAGTCTTTTAGGAAGGCTGTAGTTGAAGGCATTTTGGTTGGATTGGCTCTGGCATGCATCATGCATCAGTAACTTTTTGTTACTAAATCTTCTCCACAAGCATCGACGTTAAAATTTCCTCTGAAAGCCGACAATTGGGCAATGGCCCTAAAGATTCATTATGCCACTTGAACTATTGCACACAGTTGCCTGAGCTGCCATTTAATTTCACCCTTTGCGGTCCCCCCAAGCATGAGCTGTAGTTATTAGTGGAGACCAATGACAACACTGGAGAGAAAAATATTCCTACATGTGAAGGGCCTTCTGTTTCCCTTCTGGAAGTGATGTGAAAAGGAATGATGGAAAATGGATGCTGACTTGTACTGTTTCTCATTTTCCTTTGAGTCAATATAATTCAATAGATAGATACTCCCATTATCTCCTATTTACACATATGCATTTGAGCTTCAGTCAAAAGAGCTACTTAACAAGTAAGGAACAAACATTCTATGAAATGGGAAGCAGCTGAAGATTCCACGAAGCAACATACGAGTAGACAGGGCTAGCTCTATCTGCCATGGACCAGCCTATCTGCTGACTTGCCATGATTTGATTGCTATCTCTGCTTCCAGGGCCTCCCTTCAGAGGCAGCAAACTGAGCTGGCAGCCTCCACCACAGGCTCTGTGGGGTCCCACCCTTCTGCTGGGAAGACTCAGAGAAATTTTCCAGCCGATGGAAACAAGTAGGTTCACCAGACGTTGGAGAAACATGGGATTCACATGAGAACAACTGCCTGTGAATCCCTCCACCATTTACAAGTGCAGAGGGGCCGGGACCTGTGCCTTTCCTGGCGTGGGTTGCCTCCATCCCTACCCCTACCTGAGGCATCTTTGGTAATGATATTGATTTAACTTCATCTGAACTAAGATACTGACAAAGAGAGTAAAGTGGAACACATACATTTCCTTTTTAACTTATCAGAGTAATTTAGGTTACCATTGTCAGTCAATTTAAAATGATATCTCGCCAGAACCGGTTTGGCTCAGTGGATAGA
>NW_005871201.1:199151-318440 GCF_000147115.1 Myotis lucifugus | reverse complement strand
TAGCAGACCCAGGAATGGACCCTAGCAGTGTGACTCCAGGGTCCACTGCGTTACACCCACAACTGCGCTGCCTTGCACACCACTTGCCTCTGAGCAAAATCTCATCCACGACTTTTTTTTAATCAAAAAAGCTATGTGTGAGAACTGTTCATTTAAAATCGGAATAGCAACCAAAAGCAACCACTGTTTTCTGTTTTAAAGGGTATCTACTACTTCAGCAAGACCCAGCTTGAGGAGGAAACTCTGTATTTGAAGGGGGGAAAAAAGGGGGTAAAGTATCCATACTTAATGCCCTGGCTTGAGGCTCCACCACAACTACTTGCCAATGGTAATTTCACTTCCACTGATCCTTTAAAAGCCTGTTCCAGAAAGAAGTTCGATTTCACAGGAACGCCCACTGATAAGCCTTGTAATCTGTGGCTAATTCTTCTAGGTTGCATTTAGCCCCAATTTGTACAAACAAAATTAGGCTAGGTTTGTGATGTACATGCATTTGAATTGCATGTAATTAACAATATATAAGTTCGCTTTTACTATTATATCTAATATTATTTTGTAGCAATTTTTCAAAATGTTCTGTGCTGTGGGGCATTTGTCTCATGGCGTGTGATATGAGGCAGGAATTGAAACAGAGATTATGTGATTTGAGAGAGGAAAATGTTAAGGAGAAACTGTTTAGAAAAATGTAAACTAAAAATGATGAGTTCAAGAATATCATCCCCCTAGCTTGCATGTTATAGTTCCTCTCATCCCACAGTCTGCGATTTCAAACAAAACCTGCTCTCTTTATTCCAACCGGGAAAATTTGGCCACAGATGAATCAGTGGAGAGTCTAGGGTGTTGTGACCAGCTTGTGATAGAGGAAGATCTCAGAATTTCCACTAATTAAAAAAAAATTGTAAGAAATATTTTCTGCCTTATCAAAACAGCAATAGTCCAAAGCAGGTTAGAAGAAATGTTCAAAACCTACTTGAGAAAAATTATAAAATTCTCTGAAACTCACAAAAGCAGAACAAATGGAAGACATACCATGTTCTTGAAGAGAACATCACATCATATACATGTCATTTCTCCCTATATTTATTTGTAAATTATGAAATCCAAATAAACATAGCTCTCAGAAATTTTTTTAAAAACTAGACAAGTATGTTATAAACTTTGGAAGAAGAGCTACAACAGTAAGCATTAATCTTAAAACAAGGGCAATGAGAACAAGCGTCTTACATAAATTAAATATATTTTAAACCCCTATAATTAAAACTGTGTGATACTGGTTCATGAATAAACAGACCAGTGACATAGAAAATCCAGAAATAGACCAACAGACATATAAAAATTTAACATATCACAAATAATCTGGGGAAATGAGTTCTTAATAAGTGTTGTTGGGGCGGGGGGGGGGGGGGGATGGGGAACATACCCAGCTCTCACACCAAGTGAGTTAGGGATACAAATGTAAAACAAAAACATAAAAGTACTAGATGAAAGCATGGCTGACTTTCTGCATAAACTGGGAGTGAGGAAAACTTTCCTAACCATGACTGAAACCGCAGAAGCAGTAAGGTAAAAGACGGAGAGATTTGAGTACATGTTTTACAAATTTAAAAATAATAATACAATTGTCTCCCTTTTCCATGAGGGAGACATTCCAGTACCCCCCATGGATGCCTGAAACCTCAGAGTTATGTTTTTTCCCATCCATGCATGCCTATGATGAAGTTTAACTTATAGATGAGGCACAGTAAGAGAGTAATAGTATCTAATACACGTGAATGAGCTGTCTCAGCAAACCAGGACAGCTTTCTTTTTCCTTCTTCAGAATTCAAAGATAGAAGATTGGTTCTTACCGGTTTTTAGCAGCTGCAGCATACAGTTGATTTTCTTCCTTATCAAGTCGAGAACGTTCACCTTGTCACGTGAAGGAAGCACTCACAGCTTGTCTGTGGCTTAGGGGAGCTGCCAGCATCACTACTCTGGTGCTCTGGAGCGATCATCAAGTAAAATGAGGGGGACTTGACCGCCAGCACCCAGACTACAGAGTCTGAGCGCGCACAGTGGCCACGCAGAGGAAGGGATGTCTCGTGGACCAGGAGGACTCGCGAGATTTCATCGCGCGACTCAGAACGGCCTACATTTAAAACGTATGAGTTGTGTTTGTTTGTTTATTTGTTTGTTTTAATCCTCACTCCAGGATATTTTTCCATTGAATTTTAGAGAGAGAGGGAAAGACAGAGAGAAACATCGATGTGAGAGAAACACATCAATTGGTTGCCTCCTGCATGAGCCCCGACCAGGGCCCGGGCCAGGGAGGAGCCTGCCACCGAGGTACATGCCCTTGACTGGAATCAAACCCAGGACGCTTTGGTTTTCAGGCCGATGCTCCACTGAGCCAAACCGGCTAGGGTCGTATGAGTTGTTTATCTCTGGAATGTTCCAGCTAATATTTTTGGACCACAGTTGATGGCAGATGACTGAGACCTCCGAAAGTGAAACCATGGATAAGGAGGATCTACTGTAATTTTTGCATGCCAACACAATCCATGAGCAAAGTAAACCACAACCAATAAACTGGGAAGATTATTTGAAATTTCTATCACAAAGGGTTAACATCTTTTTTTTAATATATTTTATTGATTTTTTACAGAGGGGAAGGGAGAGGGATAGAGAGTTAGAAACATCAATGAGAGAGAAACATTGATCAGCTGCCTCCTGCACACTCCCTACTGGGGATGTGCCTGCAACCAAGGTACATGCCCTTGACTGGAATCGAACCTGGGACCCTTGAGTCCACAGGCTGACATTCTATCCACTGAGCCAAACTGGTTAGGGCAAAGGGTTAACATCTTTAATATAAAAGAAGTATAGCCCTGGCTAGTGTGGCTCAGTTGGTTGAGCATCGTCCCATGCACCAAAAGGTGACCGGCCAGACTCCCAGTCGAGCTTGATCCCCTGTAAGGGTGCAGAAGGCAGCATCTCAAATCTATCCTGAGATCTGAGCAACTCTACCCTCCAGTGGTGACAATCAAAAATGTGTCCAGATGCTGCCAAATGTTGTCTGGGAGTGAAATCGCCTGCAATTGAGGACCAATAGTTTCAGAAAATGAAATGCAATTGACCCTTGAACATAAGGTCATCTGCTCAATCCACCCATAGTACGAAAAAACGTAAACCAAAACTACAACCTACCACTCTAGCCGGTTTGACCCAGTGGATAGAGCATTGGCCCTCAGATTGAAGGGTCCGGAAGATTCCCGCCAAGGGCACATACCTCAGTTGCAGGCTTGATCCCTGGCCCCAGGAACCAATCCATGTGTCTCTCTTACATCAATGTTTCTCTCTCTCTCTGTCTCTCCCCCTCCCTTCCACTCTCTCTAAAAATCAATGGAAAAATATCCTCGGGTAAGGATTAAAAAAAAAAAACTACAGCATACCATTTACCATGTCTAATATTGAATACAATCTAAAACTTGACTGGAAAAAAAAAATCTTTTCACGAGGCTATGGGGAAATTGGTACAGAAAAGTGTTTAAAGTATGCTACCTTTTATCCAAAAAAGGAGGGAATACAAATGTATATTTGTATGTATTTACATTTTTTAAAGAAACAATAGAATAACAAACTAAAAAAAAATTACCTGTGGAGGGTGGGGAGGAGAAGGGAAAGGGTAAAGGATGGATGCCAGACTTACCTACATGGACCTTGTTTTAGGGTTTGATTTTTGACATGTTAATGTTTCACATCATTAAGAAACAACAATTCTTTAAAGCAATCCCCCAAATTTAAAAATAAATAAGCCTAACTGAATATAAGGTGAAGGCACAACCACGTAGAAAATTATTTCAATATTTTTAAATACAGTATTTGTATTATAGATCAATAGTGGAATATATCCTAAGGACACAAAGTAACACAAATAAAACAAACTTCATTTAAATGTCTTATTGTTAGTAGTGATCATATCATTGTTATTTTGAAATTATTATATATAACTCCAATGCTATATATAACTCCAATATTATATATGTAATATGCAACTCCAGTATTATATATAACTTCAATAATATATATAATACATAACTCCAACATTATATATAGTAAATAAATAATATGTTAAAGTCATCAGGAATCAAGATTCAGTGTATGAGGCATACCTGTAAAATTATAGTGATTAAATAAAAAAACTTTAATCTTATATTTGAATATGAAACATCACAGTATATTCATGATTTCATTTTCTAGCTAAAACACAGATACCTATTAAGTTTCTCTGACCACTAAAAGGGCCTGGGAACTATTACAACTCAGTTCACATGAGCACACCTAACACTCAGGTCTCCAAACACCACTTGCTGGGCAAGTAATAAACAAAATGAGCTGGATAACTTGTCATGCAGAAATCAAGAGAATGTCCTAAGACTACCGCGGTCATGCTGTAAGGACACAGAAGCTAACTTACCTGAGCTTGCTGGCTGAAGAGGGCTCTCACAGAGCAAAGAAATACTTAACATTAAAAAAAAAACTCAATAAATAAATAACACATCAAATATATAAAAGTCCATGAGTTTATCAATACTGAAAACACCCACAATCACCACCTCTTTGTTCACCACTGAACATCTAGAGTACCAACTCATTATTCTGAAATAATAAACTGATAATAAAGGGAAATAATTAACTATCTATCCTGTTTTTCTGCACAAACTACTTGAGGGCAACAAGATTATTGATGAGGGTAAGAGGAATTGTGACTCTAAAATGGAAGGCATAATAGAACTATGCAATCATTAATGGCTGCTAACACCATTAGGTAAAGGTTATTGGGAAGCTTTATAATAGGGATCAAGCTGAAAACCCCTGAACCCACTAATCAGCGTCAACATCATTAAGTGTGAACCAGCTTGACGTCAGATGCCTCCTGTGTGAATCAAATAGAAGTACACACACCTATGAGGGAGTCTCAAAAAAATTAAATTTTAATATAATTGTCTCTAAATTTAACAATGAATTTAGGGGAAGGGTTTGAGATAAAGGAACAATTAAATGATGCCATGAAGATGCAGTCAGCCAAACCCAGAGTGAGGGGCATTCAATAGCACCAATGACTTGGTTTCTTCAACAAAGTAATTCCATTAAGGAAAAAGGGGGGAAAAAACCTGTTACAGATTGATGAAAATTTGAGACATCAATTAAATACAAATCTAGTCCTTATTTGAATTTTGCTTCCAATAAGCCAACTGGAAAAAAATTGGGAAATTTTTAAATGGCCTTAGATTTTAGATTATATTAAGGAAATGGTGTTATTTTTATTGGGTATAATAATAGTATTGTGATTGTACTTGTAAGCCCTTCTGTTAGCAATACCTAATGAAGTGCTTATAGGTAAAATAATATATAGTCTGGGGTTTTCTCCCAGTGGAAAAGGGAAGCAAGCTGAGGCATGAGGCAGATATCAAATAAAATTGCTGACCATCTGAAGGATGGATATACTGGAGTTCAGTATACTAATTACCTTTGGTTTTATGGGTGTTTGAAAAGTTCCTTCATAAAAAGATTTTTAAAACATTTGATCAAGTTCAAGTATGACACTGTCACTGTCAATTATCAACAGCTCCTCCCAGAACCTAACTGGTCTTCCCTGACATGTCTAAGAAACATACCTCATGTACTGACACACTCACATGATCCTCCTTACTCATTGAATGTCCCTATTCTACATCACCTGCAGTCCAAAATATAAGGGATTTAATACATTCCTAAAAAACAGCAGACAAAGTGCATCAGCTGGTTCCACAAGCTAGTGACATCGCAAAAGCACCTGGTGAAGGCCAGCCTGGTTAGGTAATATTGGGTTCCACTTTGTCGTATGAGAAGGTGTATTTGTCAGGGCCCTTAATGCAGATGTTCCAGAACAATGACAATATTCAGATCTCAAAGGTAAATGAAAAATGAAACTTTCCCAAGATTCATAAACTGGACTTACAACCCCCTTCTAACACCACTGCTTTCTCTATGGACCACATCACAGAAGGATCGCATTAGAAATACAGTACACAGACAGGGTCATGTGATGACTTTGCTGTCCTCTGACGCTTCGGGGCTAGTGGGCTACATGTGCAAACAGCACTACCAAATAACCCCCAAATGATATCTTAAACCCTTTATGAAAAACTTGGTGCTGTTGAAAAAATAAAATTGTGACACTAAGATTATTTGTAAGAACACTGTTTTACCATTTTAAATGATAAAAAGTAAACATCCAAAAATATACTGTCATAGAAAACACAGATCTTGGACTCAGGCCAGCTGCATTCGAATCCTAGTTCCATCACTCGCCCAAGTGTGTATTCCATGGGCAGGTTGCTTACGTTCTCTGAGCTTCACCTTCTTCATTTGTCAACTGGGTATGAAAATGACTATTTAACAAGGCTGTTGTAAGGAGTAAAGAAAGTTTACACACACACGCAAATGTTTAGTAAAATACATAATGAGGACTAAATAATAAGTATTATAGTTAAACTAGAGGCCCTGTGCATGAGATTTGTGCACAGGTAGGGTCCCTAGTGGCTGCTGGCTGCCAGCCAGAGCCTCCCTTCCCCTAGCTGCCTGCTGTCGATGCCAGCCGGGGCGGGGCTGGCCGGGGGAGGGGCCACGGGTGGTTGGCTGGCTGGCCCCCCCTCCTGGTCGAACTCCCGGTCAAAATCCCAATCAAGGGAACAATTTTCATATTAGGCTTTTATTATATAGGATATGTATATACATATAGATTTATCCATCATATTTATAAGTTACATATATGCCAAATAATATTCCATTGTCTGGATATACCATAGTTTGCCCACTTACTTGGTTGCTTCCAAGTTTTGATAATTATAAATATACTATAGGCCCAGTGCACGAATTCATGCACATTGAAAGGAAATTAGAAGAAATATTTTAATATTGTTATTCCCTTTTCTCTATAATAGAAGTGTCAACCAAATTAACGATTGACAATGACAGATGGAAACACATGTGCGATTGGCACCAGCGAGAGCTTTACATATATATATATAGATGAGTTGGATTGACAAAATGTTCTAGTCATTTGAGATGAGAGGCTCTAAAACTACCTTGCTACAAAATTAGAAAAAAATCAACAAAGCATTTAAAGACTACTTCAGATGCATAACAAAACATGAGTACCTTATGAATCACTTAACAATGCTGAATACACATCTCCTCCCTCCCCCTCCCCCACCCCCCCAATGTGGTAGGAACAGATCCCTAACTCTACATACAGAGGCCAAGATTGCGTGACTGAAATGCCTTAGGTGAGGAGGACAGTTGGTCAGTGGAAATGTCAGTCCTATTTCCTGCTGCCTCTCATGAAATGTCCACTGGTCCATTTCCCACATCACTTTGATTCTGGCTCAGCCTGATGTACAAATCCTGTGACTATGCCACTTTGAGTGCTCACCCATTATCTCATCTCTGAAAGGCATTTACCATTTTCTTTGCAAATACTTGCTCGTCCATTCTTTATAGTATAACTTTTCTTTTTCTTGAAACATTTCTTGCTTATGAGACATCACTCCCTCTTCGTTCTTTTCCTACTTCAGGGACTGCTCTTCTTACTCAGTCTCCTTTCCTGATTTCTCCTTATCTTCCAAAACTTTAAATGTTGGAGTACTAAGACCTCTTCTGTTCTCTATCTCTGATTCTGCCAAGTGATCTCAAGTATATGATTAACAGGGAGCTAGTGAGTGTTAGGCATTAAAGACAGGCTACTTGCCTGGGCAGTGTGGCTCAGTGCTTGAACACCGACCTATGAACCAGGAGATCACGGTTCGATTCCAGGTCAGGGAACATTCCTGGTTGTAGGCTGGATCCCCAATGTGGGATGTGCAGGAGGCAGTCAATCAATGATTCTCTCTCATCATTTGTTGTTTCTATCTCCCTCTCCCTTCCTCTCTGAAATGAATAAAAATATTTTTAAATAATAAATTAATAAAGACATACTGGCTCCGAAATGGAATTTTCTGCTTGATGTATCAGAACATCTTCTAGAAGGCTGTAAGTACATCACATCCTCACCATGAGTTAACATTATTTAATGATGTGTATGTATCACCTTCATCATCTTGTTTATGCTCTGTGGTATGTGCTCCATCCTTTATGGCTGGTACGGCTGGGATGGTCAAACACCTAAACAGAATCAGCTACTGCCCTGGTGTCTTTTTTTTTTTAATTTATATTTATATTTTATATTTATTTCTTTTTAAATATATCTTTATTGATTTCAGAGAGGAAGGGAGAGGGATATAGAGATAGAAACATCAATGAGAGAGCATGTGCCCTTGGCCGGAATTGAACCTGGGACCCTTCAGTCCACAGGCCAACGCCCTATCCACTGAGCCAAACCAGCTAGGGCTGCCGTGGTGTCTTAATCTCATCAGTATATGTAACCAGCAGACTAGCTGGATGCTTCCATGGATCGGACAGGATCCACTTTATGCCTGGACAGGGCCAGGATGGATATCATCAACAGTTGTTTCTCATATTATTTCTATGCTTCCAAGCCCTTTTCTAATGGTCAAATCCTTTTTCTTTCACTATGGAAATCCTTTCATGAAGAAATAGTCAAATCTTTTCAACCAGGAAACAATTTGGTATCTTCAAAGTAACTTTATAAATCTCTAATCTGGTACAGTCTGTATTTATTACACATTTTACCTCTCAGAATACAATGTTATTTCTTTCTTTTTCATATATTTAGAAGGTCATTCACTGTTACATGTGTTCTGGCTATAAATTCATAATACTATGGAAATCTGTTGGAGCAGGAGTGGGTAGGTATGTGAGCAGTGGCCAGATCTAGTGCCATGGAAGAAGCGGTGTGAGAATTCAGATGCATTGGCTTTCTCCATACGGACCAATAAGCAAAGTTCATCTAGGCAGAAGGAACAGCATGTGCAATGGTGTAGAATCATGAAAAAATAAAACATATTCAGGGACTGAAACTACTTAAATACAGTCTGGGAAGTGATGATTTCAATTTAAAAAGTAGGTTATCAGAGGACTCAGCTCCTGCTTAAATAACAGAACCCAAAACTCACACAGTAATAAATAGTATGGCATAGAGGTCAAAGACATCAGAATTTAGAGTCAGATTTGTGCTATTACCTCAGCTTCAAAAATTATTCTTTGTATGACCCAGGGCAAATGACTTAACATCATACGCCTTCACTTCCCAACTTGCCAAATGGGAAATAGTACATAATTCTACCTATTTCATAGAGTTATTACGAGGGTTAAATTAGACAGTATCCTTGACCAGTGGTTCTTGACTGTGGGTCATTTGGCCCCCTGGGGACATTTAGTAATGTCTGGAGATATTGTTGATTGTCATGACTCAAGTCGGGGAAAGAGTTTGCTACTGGCAATAGCAGAAAAAGGTCAGGGATACTGCCTAATACCCTACAATGCACAGCACAACCCCCCACAACAAGGTTATTTATCAAAGGTGCTGAGCTTGAGAAACTCTAACTTAGCCTAATGCTTAGCTTATAGTGTTCAGTCAAAAAATGCTACCCAGAAAGAGAGGAGGAGGAAGAGGCAGAGGAAGGAAGATGGATGCTGCCGGACAAAGGAGATGAGTTCATTGCAGCTACTTCATGTTATGGGGAATGTCAAGCCATCAAGACCTGCTGTCATCGGTGCACCCTCTAATCCCAGAGCCAGCTGTCTTTCTACGTGGACAATTGGTCATAGGGCGCCAAGATGAGAATTACAGAGTAATGAGCCTAGAAGAGCAGTCAAGCACCTGCCCACAATGAAGTTCTTTAACACAAGGAGTCACCAAACCTCCTGGTACCTCTCACACACAGCCACCATCTCCCGTCCCGTAAACAAGTCTCTCAGGCCTGAGAACAACCAATAGCAAGATCTGGTAACTATGGTTGGCAGTTCACTCGATCCACGAGCCTTGATATAGTGAATCATCACAGCTTAGGTCTCATGGACCAGATCTGTATTTTAAAAAGGATCACAGCACACGGTCCAAACAGGTCTTGCCTATAAAACCTGAGAAGCCCAAATACTTCCGACGATCCCCCAATCCAAGGGCTAGGAATGGCTGCGACGAGAGCGGAGGGTGCCCGATGAGTGCAGGGTTAGCTCCAGCTAACCACACTTTGGCAGAACAAAATACAGAAGCGAGTCTGTGCCCACAGAGGCTTGAGCCACAAACCCAGAAGCAATCTGCATGTATACATGATGTGGAAAGAACTGCTTGTCAGATGTTGGTTTTTCTCAGCCACAGCTTCGCATGCAGTGGTATCATCTTCAAATTATGAAAGACAGTTTGAGTCTTTAACTACCCAGGCGTGAGAGAAACTAATGAAGGAGAATGCCCGATGTTGACAAGTTAATGTCTCAGCAGGGAGGACCAATTAGGAAATGTGTCATTTAGGGTGCTGCCTATACTACCAGAATCCACTCAAACAGCGTCCCTGTTTGAACTGACGTCTTGGGGTGATGGATAAATATTGAGGCTCTGGAGCCAGACAGAACAGGGTTTGAAGACCAGCTCCGCAGTTCATGGGACATGTAATATTTTCTCGATGCTAGAAAGAGGATGATAGTAATGGCTATTTCATTGTGAAGATTAAATGTGATATTTCAGAATTCCAACCACCGCACCCAGCGCAGGGTTACTCTTTGTTAAATTGTGCTATTGGTGTCCATCAAAGAAATCACTTGAGAGCAGAGGACAGAAGTCCTGTCAATCATATCCCATGTAGATAACTGTGAATGGGGCACAGGGGCACATGTAGAGAGAACTATAAGCTAGAACTGTGACTCATGAATTTATGATTCTTCCTAGACGTGGACATAGCCCTTCTTACGTTTTGATATGTCTTCTCAAACATTTCTCCTTCTATGTTCTTTTCCACATCCATATTGCCACCATTTTGAGAAGAAAAGAATGTTTATTTTGAATCATTTCTACCTCGTACACTTTTCTTTCTTTGCCATGATATTGGGCAACCATTGTGGCACCTGCAGATATGTGTTGGCAACTGAAGTTCCACTGGGAGAAGTTTGTATCGGTCAGTGCAATGGTTCAATGTCAGTGACTATCACGAGAAAACAAAGCCATCTTTTCCTAAAATTCAGAAGCTAAACTACTATCTCAAACACCATACCTCAACTGAACTTTAAGGGAAAGTTTGCTCCTTAAAGAAATGCTTGGGCCCTAGCTGGTTTGGCTCAGTGGCAACAGAGTCAGCCTGCAGACTGAAGGGTCCCAGGTTCAATTCTAGTCAAGGCACATGCCGGGGTTGTGGCTCAATCCCCAAGAGGGAACCAATCAATGATTCTCTCTCATCATTGATGTTTCTCTCTCTTTCCCTCTCCCTTCCTCTCTGAAATGAATAAATATATTTTTAAAAAGAAATGCTTGGTAAAATATTAGTCAGTTTCATAGATGAGGCACTGAGGGGAATAGGTTAGAATATTACAGTGAGAGGAAGGCAAGAAGCATGAATTTAATTAAATAGGCATTTCTTGGGACTGATCTGTGACTATGAATGTATCAGAGTTCATTAGTAAGTGAAACCTAATAAGAAATGACATGAAAGTTAACATATTTTTGAAGGCTCAATATGTGCCTGGCACTGTTTTAATCTTTTATATATATTGTCACAACAATCTTATGAGATGGAAACTATGGCACCCACATTTGGCAAGCTAAGAAAATGGGTTAGAGAGATGTATCAAGATAAGATGGCCAGTAAGTGGCAGACCCGGGGTCTCAACTCAAACGTTATGAGTCCAGAGCATTCCCTTTGAATTTCCACACTTTAATGCCTCTGAATAAAAGTAAGAAAACATTGCCTATCGGACACCATTCAAAATCTATACAGCAATCCATTTCAGTAAATAACATTATGAAATGAAATGATGCTATCCTCATAAAACAATTTAAATGGCTTTGCTTCCTGCCAAAGACTAATACTGTATTTTAAGGAGAAGAAAGAGATTTGTTAATTCACTGGGCTTAGACAGTGACTCTACAAATCATTCAGGATTTGGTAACTGTAATGATCTTAATGAGGTGTTTTTTTATTCCAAGTGTCTAACATTTTTACTGGAAAGAAAGATGAAATTTTCTCCAAGTAGTCTAACAACTATAAAGGGCTGTCTTAAAATTTTCTGATTTTTCATTGCCTTATTCTATTTAATTCACAAATTTCCCTTGCTTCCCCTGAAGTGAATAAAGCATAAATTCAATCTGTTTTCTAATTGGTTCACAAGCACCATCTAGTGAAGAAACAGAATAATTACAGAACAATTCCTACTGGTGATCACGACTTAATCTGTACCAAATACAAGCCTAAACATGCCCCATTATACCACTGTTCTAAAACAGAATGAGATTTGTTAAATGCAAGCAATGTGGACACGGTTAAAAATAAAATATGCTTGAAGTTCTGTTATTGTTTTAAATTTTTAGAAATTGAGAATTAGCTTGCTTTCTTTTTCCCACTCCCATTGGCCTTTCTACTACCAATGATTGTGGGTGCACAGAAAGCATTTCATTTATTTTTTTAAATATGTTTTTATTGATTTTTAAAGAGAGGAAAGGAGTGGGAGAAAATCATCGATCAGCTGCCTCCTGCATGCCCCCTACTGGGGAACAAGCCCACAACCTGAGCATGTGCCCTGACCAGAAATTGAACCGGTGACCATTTGGTGCACAGAGGACACTCAACCAACTGAGCCATACTGGACAGGGCCACAGACAGCATTTTAAATGGCACATTTCGCCAGGGGATTGTCAAGGGTGGGGGGAAAAAAGGAAAAATATGTAATACTCTTTGTAATAATTTAAGCAATAAAATATATATATATATTAAATGGCACATTTCACTGTACCAATATCTAGAGTGTGCGTTTTTTTAATTTGTTTTTCTGTATCAGCCCAAACTCTGCTTTCTTTCTCCTCCTTTTCATTTATCACACAAATTTTTAAAATATATTCACCTAATCATTGATCAAAGACAATCTCTTCCCTCAAGAAGCGCACAATCCAGTAGACATAGACTTTAGGGAAATAAAGTATTACAGGTGTTACAACAGAGGACAGTGTAGAGTAGAATTAGTCCATTCTAAGGGTCAGGAAGAATGGCTACCACTTTGTAATTTCTTTGGAGGGCAAGGGCCACATCTTTTTCTATAGCAGGAGCTCTCCTAGTCAACCTCCATTTAACCAACCCGCCACATTAACCAGAGCTCACCATCCCCTCCCCATGCCCATGGCACACTGACTACTGAGGCCTAGCGGGCTACTCTAAAACATTCGGGAACTTCTGTTCCTACCAGCTGAGTGGAATGCTTAACGAGAGGCAATTGGATTTTGTTCCCAAATACATACATACATGCCAGTTTAAGTTGCAGTTACACCATATTAATTACATAATTTAAGTAAATACTGTATCAGTTGATCAAATATAAGTTCAAAAATCAGTCTCAAATTAAATACAGAAGATTGGGGAGAAATCATAAAAATCTGGAAGGAGTCTGCATTCAGTTTGATTTAAAGATGTTTTTAGATTCTTGCTCTGATTTTTTATTTTTTTTAAACTAGAAATCTTAGCTGATACTTATATGTATGTTTTATGCAAGCAAGACAATGCACAGCGTCGCTAGGATCTCAAACTTTAAAAGGAAGTGGGGGAAAAAGATGACAAAAGGATTCATTACCAAGAATAATCTTAAAAAGGCATAGAGGTAGAAGAAATGTGCCAAAGAAAGCAAAAGTACAAAATGAGCTCAAGACTGTGGAAAAATAGAACAATAAACTGGGCTCTTTAAATTGTATTTAGGAAAAATGAGCTCATGAGAGGTACAAGTCTTTGGCCTTTGGAAAGCATTGGCATAATAACAAGAAGCAGAGAGAAGGCTGATTTCCTCAAATCCTTATTTTCTTTTCTTCTTCGCAGAATGAACTTGATCTGGAAAAGGTAGAAGAGAGGACTTTATAAGAACCTCCAAATCCTCCAAATGTGATTTGTACGTGCAGTTTCCGAGTGCAACTCCAAGATGTGCCCTGAGGTGGCCAAAGCTGTCAGCTCTTTTTGAGGAATCGAGACAAGCAGGAGAAATGCTAACAGAGTGATAGTGACCTTCCAAAAAGGGCAAGAAGTATATATTGCACATGATGGACTAGAAAATATGCTTACCATTCTCAGCCTCATTCTGAACAAAGTATTAAAATCACAGGCTACAAACATTTAAAAAGGGAACAGTGTTGGGTGTGAATCATGATTAGTTCATAGGAAACAAGTCCTACCAAAACGAACTCATTTGTTTTTGTATGTTTATTAGGTTAGTCAGTTTCCTATTTCTGTGTATGTTTAGAAGACATTTGACAAAGCTTTTAAAGATATCCTTCTGGACAAAAAGTGAAGAAATTGCTGTTTGTGCCCGAATAACAAAAGATCAGAGTCAGCCCTGGAGAACAGTCTGTAGCGTGGGTTGCCCTGTTTTGTCCTGAGCCCAAAATAATAAGGACATTTTTTTTCCTCGATGAATTCAGTAAGGAAATTGATGCCATACTTGCAGGTGACACAAAGTTAGGACTAGTCAACCCATTAGATGGCAGACTCAGTATCTGATCCCAAAGGACAGAACATGGGACCAAATGAGTCAAGGTTAAAAAAAATAATAATAAAGAAAACTATAGTGAATAAGTGGGACAGACATTATCAGCAGTATGTGTGGGAAAAGAGTTAAGGATCTTAATTCTTTTTTTTAATTTTAGGAACAGCATCAAAGAGATAATATGCTCGTAGACTGTATTAATTACAGTAGCAGTACCCTAGAGAAGACACATTTTCCATAGTGGCTGGTCAGTGGTGTCAAATGTTATGGAGATGCCCAAGAAAGTGAGTTCTGAGGTTTACATCTGGTGATAAGGAAGTCATTGTTGACTTTCAAGAGAGTGATTTCAGCTAAGTAAGTAGGTCAGCATCCAACAACAAAGGCTTTTGAGGAATGTAGAGAGTGTGAGCAAAAATAAACTACCCATTTGAGACTTTTGATTGGTAAAGAAAAAAATAGCCTTTAAATAGAGAAGATAAAGTAATATTGAATTAATGTTAAGTTCTCCTGTTTTAGAAAACTTGGATAATTTCATGCAATTAAGAGCAAAAACTATAATTAAAACTCAAGAGCCCTCTGTGTAGTGTCCTTAGAGTAGACTATTGTCCAGCTTCATGAAGTGGGGGAGAGCGAAGGCAAGCTGGAACTGTGGAATTGCCTCTAATAACAATTTTTTGTATTTTATATTACTTCTACATTTATTATTCAAATAAGCATACCAAAGAGACTAGCTCTGGAGTAATATAGAAGACCTAGAATATAGAGCAGAATTACTGGGCTAGTAAAAGGACTTTGAGAGGGGTCTAAATTATGAACAATTACAGACAGAAAGATAATTTTCTGCAAAACCTCAATCAACTCTACTGTAGAGAAGCAACCTCTACAGGGAACATGGACCAATGTTAAACCAAGGAGAAAGTCAGACAATGATGAAGAACCCAGATAATAACAAAGAGCAGGATCAGAAATAGAGGCAGGATGAAGATGCTGCCCCAACCAGCCTGGACTACAGACTCTGTAACTGGCTAGTAGAAAGGAGTGGCAAGCAACACCAGAACCATGATGTTTACTGGTGCTGGCTTCAGAAACACAAGATTTAGCATTAAAATGAGACTGATTTTTTATTTTTTTATTTTTTTATTTTTTTTTTAAATATATTTTATTGATTTTTTACAGAGAGGAAGGGAGAGGGATAGAGAGCTAGAAACATCGATGAGAGAGAAACATCGATCAGCTGCCTCCTGCACGCCTCCTACTGGGGATGTGCCCACAACCAAGGTACATGCCCTTGACCAGAATCGAACCTGGGACCCTTCAGTCCACAGGCTGACGCTCTATCCACTGAGCCAAACTGGTTACGGCGAGACTGATTTTTTAAAAATAAATTTTTAATATATTTTTATTGATTTCAGAAAGGAAGGGAGAAGGAAAGAGAGATAGAAACATCAGTGATGAGAGAGAATCATCAATCGGCTGCCTACTGCACACCCCCTACTGGGGATAGAGCCGGCAACCCGGGCATGTGCCCTTGACTGGGAATGGAACCAGTGACCTCCTGGTTCATAGGTTGACACTCAACTACTGAGCCACACTGGCTGGACCATGATGTGGTTTTGTAGTGGAATTATTTCTAGCTTGTTACATGGATCTGTATGCTTAAGGACAATAAGGTCTATAGCTATGCCATTAAAAAAGAAAAAAGAGAAGAAAAGGAAAACTCAAGAGCAGCCTGCACTTGAAAATGAGTAGTTCATCCTAGAATGAAGCACATGACTCTTCTCATGGCACCTCCCCAATATGACAAATTCTGTATTTCTAAAAGGTGAAGAAATCTCTTGGAAAAACTGACTCTGCCAAACACATGCATGAAGTTAAGCAAATGTCAAATTGGTACATTAAGCTGTACTTCTTTGCTTCTTTGTTTAGCAACCCGAAGAGTTCACAAATTACAAGTAGTCCCAACTTACCAAGAAGTTGTTTTTTCTAAAAGTTCATTGGCAAATCAGTTCTGTGACAGCATCGTGTTGTGGTTCAGAGTGGAGGCAGGCCGCCCAGGTTCAAATCCAGACCCCACCACCTACTTAATTAATTGGACTCCAGCTTCCACGGCTATAGAATGAGACACCTACTCAAAGCATTGTTTTGTTGGGATTAATGACATTGAAAGTTCTTAGACTCATGCCTGGCGTATAGAGAGTATTCAAGCTTGTTGACTATTGTTATCATTAGCACACGTACAGGAACAGGAACACAGTAACTAGGTCCTACAGCAGGGGGATCAGAGGGACTGCAGTTACGGAAAAGGATGAGAGAGAAATGTGTCCCTAGGGGTTTGGTAAAATGTCTCTACCTCTCCCTATGCATAAGGGGAGACTCCTCCCTAGGTTACATTTCCCAAAGTGTTTAGCAAAACACATTTACATTCCAAAGAGCACGTTAAGCAAAAATAAATAAATAAATTTAAATGCTTAATTAAATTTAAAAATTCAGTAGTCCGATGACAATGGGGAATGTTGTCTATTATATCCTTTCCTCTTGGAGAGTTACAGTGTATGGTATCAGTCCTGAGATTAAAAAGAGAAAAATACTGCCCTAGCTGGTTGGGCTCAGTGGATAGAGCATCAGCCTGCAGACCTAAGGGTCCCGGGTTTGATTCCAGTCAAGGGCATGTACCTCGGTTGCAGGCTCTTCCCTGACCCGGGCCCTGGTTGATGTGTGTGCAGGAGGCAACCAATCGATGTGTTTTTCTCACATTGATATTTCTCTCTGTCTTTCCCTCTCTCTTCCATTCTCTCTAAAAATCAATGGAAAAATATCCTCAGGCGAGGATTACAAAAAAAAGAGAAATACTGTTGAATATTATTTAACTCAGCATTTTCTAAACTTTTGTGACCATCAAACCCAACTTCCTCTTACCTGCCATTAGCGCCACATTGGGGAAGCGCTTCCACAGGTCAGTTGCTTCCCAGGTATTCTCAGTTAAAGAACGAACAGCAGTTATGCCTAAGGAAATAAAAGTGAAGGCTTTGACTCACAAGCCTCAGAGAATTGTGAAAATGCTACCCATAATTTGAATATTGGTTAAATCATGATTGCTATTCTTGCTCAACCCATCCAAAGTCAGAACAGCAATGTTAAAACAAAACATAAAACTCCAACATTTCCTTTTCTCTGCTCATTGTAGTAAATCCACTATACATAATTTTTCTGTTTAATTTTTATGGGCTTTAATGAAGATAAATCTGAGAACTCTAAAGTGCATTGATGCATTATAGTTCTTCCTTAATAAATCCAAAATTGTTTCATTTTAAAAGAAAGGGAAGCTTTTAACTATTATTGCATGAAAAAACAGGTAATATTTATGGCAGCTCAGTGAAGTTTTTACAATGCATTCTAGTACTCATGCTAGCTCTTACTAGTTTTCTTGCTTCTGGTAATGTTTTTTATCTATGGGTTAGAATTTAAATGGATCAGATGTAGCAAGGGGGCCCACGTTGCTCTAATAAGTCGTTGTTTCAACACAACTCTCTTAGCTTTAATTTCCCTTTTTGAAACATCTCATAGATGTTTTAGAATGCCATGTGTCTTTTTTCCTGCCCACAATGATAATAAAACAATTGGTCTGGGCACAAAAATTTCTAACATAAGAAGAGAGAATTTAATTATTCAGAATCTCAATTTATTCATTCATTCAACAAATACCTGTTTCACACATTCCATGTGCTAGAATATATGCTAAGTATTTGAATACTACAGTAAACAAAAATAGATAAGATTTCTATCCCTTTGGAGCATCTAATCCCAGAGGGTATATATATGATATAATCTATATAATAAAAACCCAGTGGTTGTGACGCCATAACAACCAAAGACCGGTCACCAGGAGGCTGTGTGCGCAGTGAGGCGTGCGGGTGGGTGGGGCCGTGCGATTTCGTGCACTGGGCTTCTAGTTACATATTAAAAAGATTGAAATGAAATTGCTCTGAAGAAGAGATATTTGGTTCTATGAGCACCTATAATAGAAAAATTGACTTAATCAGAGGGACCCAGGACACCTCCCTAAGAAAGCATTAATGGAATCAGGAACTAAAGGAAGAACAGTCATTAAATGGATGACAAAAGAGGGGGAAGCCCACAGGTGGGCAAGACCCTGGTAAGCAAGGGCCTGGTGCCCATCCCTCTCAGCCATTTCTTGGGAAAGTAAACTGACAAGCTAACCCTGACTCAATGGTGAATGACAAAAAATAATGCCATGTGTCCAGGGATAGTTGCATTTTCATTCTTGAAGATGGAGAATCTTAGCTTGGGAGTGGAGGGGGAGGAGGGGGGTTATAATTTAAATAATGTTGAAGCTTTAAGTACTAGGACAGGCTGATAAGGAAGCTATTCTGGAGTAAGCAGGGCTCCCAGGGGCTCCCAACTAATGCTGCCTGGAAGAATGACCTTCCTTGCTCCCATGGGAAAAGGGGAAGTGGAGACAATGGAAAGAAGGAAGAAGGAATCTAAGAAAGAGGTGGAACTAAGTTAATGCATAGTTGTGTTTAAAAAAAAAAAGATGAAACAAAGTTTGTTATTAATCCTCTGTCATAGCTTGTTTTAGACTTCCTCTACTGTGTAACAAACCGCCCCTAACAACAATTTACTTCTCAGAATTCTGGTTGTTAGGATTCCAGCAAGGCTCAGCGAGGGTTCTCCTGTCCTCGGGTGCAGCTACCTTCAGCTGGGAAGTCCAAGACAAACTCTAATCCTACAAGACTCTCCAGGTTGCCTCTCATGATTGGGTCCAAGCTTCATTATACAATGGCAACGGCTCCCAAGAGGAAACTTTCCAAAAGGCCCCGCCCCAATGCACAGCACTAATCGAGCCTCAGGCTGCATGTCACTTGCTAATGCCCCATCGGCCAGAGCAAAGCACAAGCCCAGAGTTAAAGAAGGATTGATTCACAGATGCAAGAACAAGAACTCCAAAACGGTGTCTTTTTCCGCATGTGTACATATACTCTTGCCACAGCGTCATTAAAAAGGTTTAGCCTTCTCCTTCTATCATATCTGCAAATGTTCTCCACACACACACCCACTCCCTGCCGCAAAGAAGACAAATTTTACAGGGTTTTTAAGTCCCTCGTGGCATTTAACTGTGCTCTTTAAAAAAAAACACAATCATTTACATGGGAGAATCACCAAGTCAATGTATCACTGGATTCATTTGTAAAAGGGGGTGAAATGGGAGTCACCCAATTTTGCCATTTGTGAGGAGAAATGCTTGAAATTATTGAATAAGAGGTTTAATCGCCTGTGATTTCAATGATTCATGCCATCCCAGTTCCTTATCGCAAATGGGCTGTGCTGGAATTCATGACGTGTGATCAGGGAACTGTGCCAGCTAAGGTTCAATCCAGGAGGCAGAACTGCTGTGTGTGAAAGGAAAAAAGCGATGCTAGGGATCAGCTTCACAGGATTGTGAGTGCTGGGGAAGAAAGCTATGGGCTCCGCTATGTGCAGGGACTAGGCCAGCAGGACTGACACCCCGACATGAAGTGGGGGAGAGCGAAGGCAAGCTGGAACTGTGTCTGTCGCACACTCAGCCACACAGGGGACCTGCAGCAGCTGCTGTCCTTCCCCACGGAGCTGTACACTGCCCAGCCCAGGGTGTGAGAAGCCAAAGACCGAGATCCAGGGGGAGCGGAAGAGCTGGTGTCCCAGCGCGTGGGCAAAGCCAACAGTGGGCCCGAGGTTAGCCAGGAGAGCACAGGCTCAGACAGCTTCACCCCACCTTCCACAGCTCACTCCGGGTCTCCAGGGCTACCCTGAAATCAGACAGGAAGAAAGTTCTGAGAGATGTACCTCCAGCTGAGCTGAGTGGACACAAAACGCCAATCATGTGCTCACCACCTCTGAGAAACTCACCCATCGGGGAATTTTCACATGCTTCTCCAGCATTTATATGCTTCTCACCTGTTGGACTGACCTGAGATCCACCCAGAAGCTTGAAGAAAACCTCAGGCTTTAGGAAAACGTACCACTGAGTGGCTGCTGCCCAGTGTCAGTTGACTCTGTTTCCTTGGTAACCTGAGCCTCTGAAATGCAAAGAATAGAGTTCCTCCTTCACTCATGCTCTAAGAAAACTGGGGGAAGGACCAAACTGTGAACGTGACTAGAAATGTTATTTTTTATTTTACTATTGCTTGAGAGCAGCATGAGAAAAGGAAGACTGGTCAGTACTAAAATTGACAAATGACCATTGAAAGGCATTTTTTGAAATGTGACTTATTCCAAGGGTTATGACCTCAAACCTGCTCCTCACAGTAACATTAAAAATGGTAGTCCCATAGCAAGAGAATTTTATTTAAAACATTAAAAACTATTCATTGAACATCAACACTGTGCTACATATTTGAAGAGAAGTACTGCCTTTGAAATTTCTTGATTTGGTGAATTTTCACGTTTTCTCCTGCATTTAAATGTCTGCTTCTGCCTTGTCTGACTAACCATCTCTTGCTCATCTTCCAGAACCCTCCTCTGCAAAATCTCCCCAGAATTCCCTACTCTTACCCTAGACAATAATAATCAGTATCCTCTACAAGCTACCACCATAACTCACAAATTATTCATTCTTGCACTTACACCAAAACAGAACTGTATTACCCTTATATGATCCCATACTATAGTTCAAGGGACCATGTCACAGGTATCTGTTACCTGGCACAGCACATGGCACCCAATGAATAATGAACGGTTGGGCTTCTCAAGGCCACTCCATCATGTATTTTATAGCTGGGAGACCAAACCAAGACAATGGTGGGGGGAACAGAATTCAAAACATTTCAAGTTTAAGTGATTTCTCACATCACCTTATGATCTAAAAAAATGTCACTTATTGCTACCATTGGCTTTTTGGTGGCTTCTTCGCATTTGAATTACAACTCCTCACTCCACATTCCTCCTAAAAATCGCATGCCAATGATCTCTGGTTCCTCGCCCCTTGGGCATCCCCTATGTCCATTTGGAATCTGAAAAAATTAAGGTGGTTTGGGTTTCACCCATCTCATGAACGCTCTCTCTTTCCCCAGGGCCTTGCCCCACCCCAACCCATGGGGAGTGAATGTCCCCATGCTCAGCACACTTCTCCACCTTGACGGGGCCCCTCATCGCACAGGCTCATGCATTGGGAGCACCTATTATGCTAAGCTCTACCTTACTGCCCACATTCTCCCTTGCAATCAATTCAATTTCATGCTCAGGTAATGGCCTGAAAATATTAAATCATGGCCGTTAGAAACATGTTTATCTTCTTTGTTCCATTTTACTCAACTTCCTTTATTTCTGTGGGAGGAAAAAAAATATTACTCCAAAGGAGCAAAAAGCTTACGCATAAAATAGGAACCATGACATTTTTTGAAATGACCAAGCACTTGTAATTTAAGAAAGGAATATAATTAATTGGCAGAAAATATGGTTCTTGTTGTTCCATCTGCCACAGGGTAATTATGGGAAGATTGTAATATTTGTTCGTGCTCCAAATTCTCCAGTGAAAAGTACAATTAATAACATATACAGAGATTAGTATTTTTAATATATATTGCATTAGTACAAAAATATTAGATGGGCTAGAAACACTAACTTGTGTGCTTAAAAAGACAATAATTATCAAAAGTGCTGTGCTTAGACTTTTTTTGTCTTTGTTTCAGATGTGCTCCAACTATGAATGAATGGTTCTTTTCAACTTCTCGCTATAGATTTAATACCAAAGCACTGCTGATAAACTAGTAGAAATTGGACATTAGAGCATTTTATATTCCTCACAGGGAAAGGGGCAAGGAAAAAAAACTCTTACCAAAACAACTCAATGTCTCGCTAAATTTTTAAAAATACAGATATCTGAAGCAATTCAGTTAGTCTCAGGAGAATAAATGGCTCTTTCAAATGCTTTGACTAAAAGTATTTGGCTCAATTCATTTCAAGTTACTTAAGTAATAGAGCACCTACTACTTTCTTTGTGGAAATAACATTAATATTCTATTCTCACCTAAAAACCTTTAAAAAGTTTCATCCTAAGTATAGATAGTGGTAGTGGGATGTTTTATATAGTGAAACTGCCATATCCTCTACCTTATTGCTCTAAACATCCTGTAACTTCTTGTTCCATTAAGGCCAAAGAAGAATATGAGGATGTCAATGTGCAAAGATAGTAACCAATATACACTGGTTACCAGATAGGACAATATACATCTCAAAGGATGTCAGCCTGGACAGGTAAAGACCAAGCACCTGACCACTCCACTCACCCTTTGATGTTGTGTAATTCACCATGCTCTCTACTCCACTTTGCCTCTGAATAAAGATGTGTCTCCAGGAGCAGGATGAGGAGAATGAAACAGCCTGAATGAAGGTCAAGTTTCCATCACCCAAGAAAATGGGAGCTCATGAGAGGAATTAGGTTCAGTTATAGAAAAATCAAGTCATATGTTAGCACATTTGAGTTTGTGACCTGGGAGATGAAAATTCATAGCAAACAGCTTTGGCTGTCAGACGGGAAGGTGTCAGATGTCACAGCAGGTGAGAAGGTTGAGCAGGTACGGTCCTAGGAAGCAAAACCAGAAAGGCTGGGGATCTGCTGCAAAGCCATCTCTATTCTGCTTCTAAGTAGAAAAAGCATCCTCAGGATTTAGGCTTTTGTGTTTGTGGCAAAACTGGCAGCAGCTGCTTAAAGAGAGAATGGTGGAATAACGAGCAACTTCGGTAGTGTTACAGACTATGAAGGTGTGGATGTTCCTTCCTATCATTTTGTAAGGGGTTGGCATCCTCCTACTAGAATTTTAACTGGGTTAAAAATATATATATTCAAAAAATGGGCCGAAGACCTAAATAGACACTTCTCCAAAGTGGACATACTAGTACAAATGGCCAAGAGACATATAAAAAAATGTTCAATGTCACTAATCATTAGAGAGATGCAAATTAAAATGACAATGAGGTATCACCTCATACCTGTCAAAATGGCTACCATCAATAAATCAACAAACAAGTGCTGGGGAGGATATGGAGATAAGGGAACCCTAGTACACTGCTGGTGTGAATGCAGACTGGTGCAGCCACTATAGAAAACAGTATGTATGGAGTTTCCTCAAAAAATTAAAAATGGAACTGCCATTTGACCCAGTGATCCCACTTCTGGAATATATCCTAAGAAACCAGAAACACCAATCAGAAAGAATATATGCACCCCTATGTTCATAGCACTGCAATTTACAATAGCTAAGATCTGGAAGTAGCCCAAGTGCCCATCAGTAGATGAGTGGGTAAAATAAGTTGTGGTACATTTACACAATGGGATACTATGCAGCAGTAAAAAAGAAGGATCTCTTTCCCTTTGAGACAGCATGGAGGGACCTGAAGAGTATCACGCTAAGTGAAATAAGTCAGTCAGAGAAAGACAAGTACCACATGATCTCACTTATATTTGGAATCTAATGAATAAAATAAACTGATTAATAAATAGATCCAAAGACATAGAAGCATAGAACAGACTGCAGAATCTCAGAGGGAAGGAGTTGGGGGGAGGGGTGAAGATTAACCAAAGAGCCTATATATGCATATACTAGTAGGCATAACCCATGGGCACAGACAATAGTGGAGTGAAGGCCTCAGGAGGGGACAAGACTGGGGAGGGAGAGTCAATAGGAAAAAAGGGGGATATCTGTAATACTTTAAACAATAGAGATAAATTTTAAAAAGAGGGGAAAAAATATATATACAGTGGGGCCTTGACTTACGAGTTTAATTCGTTCCCAGACCGAGCTCGTTAAGGAGCTCATTAAGGAGCTCGTTAACTCAAATTACTCTGTCAACTCAATGCAAAAAATCGGCTGAGAGACAGCTGGTATCTCAAAAAACTCGTTAGTAGGGACACTCGTAAGTCAAGGCCCCATTGTATATATATTCAAATAGTTTGGTATAATATGGCTCTTCCCTTCCATGAATGACATCCTTTCCTTCCCTATTTTTAACAGATGTCAAAAAGTGGAAAGTGGACCTTGCTAGCAGCCAGTATCGGACTTTGTCTCGCTCTGCTATTTTCCACTGATGTGTGGACAAGATGTTGTTTAGCACAGGATTAGTACTCATTAACTAGGAGCTACTGTTACTATTCCCCACCCATTGAGCTACTAACATGAATGGGGGCAGTCTTTCTATGTTGAATTTTTTGAAAGCTAAGGTAAACTTTCAGTTAGTGATGAGAACTGCCTACAATAGGTCAATGTGGAACACACATAATAATGCATTCCCCTTCCCCCACCCTGTATGGCAACATATTTATGAACATGCCGTTGTGCTTATTTTATCAAAAGGGAGATATACACTGTAGAAATGTGTAACCAACAGTGATTCAAGATGTAGAAGCCAGCAGCACCTTCATCCAATTACTCATCGTGGGCTCATCTCTAAAATCCACGCTTTGGTTCTGCCTATGCAGTGTTCTGGGTAAGATGAATCACAGCAAAGACCAAAACCCGTGGAGGTACTCTGAACTTCTTACACGTACAGCATCCTCATAGGATTTTCTGTTATAGCCGTTGAACGTTCTATTGGTCTCATTTACAATGATGACTCTAACCACTAAAAGACCATGTTTCCAAATTACTACATTTATACCCAACACTAATGAAGCAGTTGTCCCCATTCAGGGTGGACCTGTAATGTATCTAAATGTCCATGTCCATTTATACCCAATGGGACAAAACCACACAGCTAGCTGGCTACCATTTGCAAGAACAAAATTTTCCATGAATCAGTAAAGCCCTAAAAGCTTTCAAAGGCCTTTTCCAGGAGTAATTTCTGACACATAGTATTCCAGTAAACTCGGAGAGTGTAGTCTCCGCTAATCCAAGAAGGATATATCCCAGACCTGCAGTGGATGCCTGAAACCATGTATATTACCGAACCTTATATATTGTTTTATCCTATACATGCACACCTTTTCACTCAAAAGAAGGACTTTACACCTTTTCTTTGAAATATTTGAATTGCCAGCATCACTACTCTTGGGCTCTGGGGCCATTATTAAGGAAAATAAGAGTTACCTGAACACAATGTCAATCTGATAACCACAACATCCACAGTGTGTAAAGTGTGTACACGCTGGACAAAGGGATGATTCACATTCGGGGGGGACAGAGTGGGACCTGTGAGAATTCAACAACAGGCTACTCAGAACAGCACACAATTTAAAACTGATAAACTGTTTATTTCTGGATTTTTCCATTTAATATTTTCAGACCACAATTGAATGCAAATAACTAAATCCATGGAAAACGGAACTGCAGATAAGGGGGGATGACTGTAGTGACAAAAGATCCTATCTAATAAAAGAGGAATATTCAAATTAACTGTCACTCCGCAACAAAGATGGCGGCGCCCATAGGAGGATGGGGGGGATGCTGGCAGCAGCACCCTGGCGACGTGAGCCCAGCATTCTGCGCCACAGCCGCACGGAGGGAGGGGCCTCTGGCCAGAGGCCGGGGTGCGGGACGCTGGGCTTGCAGTCACCCCCGGCAACGAGCCCAGTGTCCCGCACCCCAGCCGCTCAGAGGGTGGACCTCTGGCCAGAGACGGGGGCACAGGATGCTGGCATCGTTGCAGGCCGGGCTGAGAGATTTCCCCCCTGCACGAATTTCATGCACCGGGCCTCTAGTTCTAAAGATAAAACCGTGACATTGTTTCATGCCGTGGGGAGAAAATCAGCTCCCTTCTGATTCTTCCTCCCAGTTCTCTGGAGTTTTAGATGTGACTGCTCACTTCTCCCTGTGTGTGTGGCAGGGGACCAGACTCGCAGGGTCTGAAGGGAATTAACCAACCACAAGACCTGCTGCCTTCGTGTGAGCTCCCTGCTCTTGTGGGAGGTGCACTCCCTCCCTGGGAGAAAGAAGGGGAAACAAGGCTGGCTGACAGCCACTCACTGGCTTTGGAAAAGCAGTTCCTGAAAAGGGCTGGTTTAGACAGAAGTTCCCTGGCTAAATCTAGTTGTCCCCTTATGGGAGAAGCTCCCAAGTTCTGCTTTCCCAAATCAAGAAAAAGGAGGATCGAAAACAATGGCCTACTTCAGTGTCTAAATGGTCCCTTCCCATGGGTTGTTGCTATTCCCTACACCACATCCCAGTGCTGCTGTGTGGTCTTCATCTCCCCAAACGCAACAGGAAGGGGGAAGAAAAAGGTAGCTCTTCATATGCCACCTTTACAACAGAGGGACTAGGAGCACCTCGGACTCCCTTCTCTGATCTCTCACGTCCCTTTTCACTTACCTCCACTATGGTGGTTGGGAACTAGCCACCATCATCCCAGGTGACCTGCATACTCCAAATCCACATCCCCTCCTCAGTTCTCAAAGCCCAAGGCAACCACTTCTGCTCTGCGCCATCCTATTGCCACATGTGTACTTGCCCCTGAAGTCAGGCGCCTTGCGTGGCTGTGTCACTTTACCTCTCCATGCCTGTCCCTCCGTGTCTTCGCTATTCACAATGACCCCAGCAACCCCGCCCACATACCCGGCTCCCTGAAGGTCTGGCTTGGTCTGTGGGTGAATGTGAACTATCCAGGGGTAAGCCGGACTCCGCATCCTCGCAGCAACCTTTCCATTAGTATTATTCTTCACAAATAGGCTTCGGAAAGAACTGGAAAGCAAAGTTCAAGGTTGCGATCTTTGGCAAGAATATGAAGTGCAAGTATTTTATACAGAACAATGCTTTGACGTCAACATGACAGAGATGTAGTATCTGCCCATGAGTTAGGGCCCTAGCTTTTCAAGTTCTCCATAATCATAAACTGGCCTTCCTCTACCTATCCAATATGATTTTCTACTCTTCCCCCCAAAGAAATTATCTACTATGACCTAACTTTTTTCCTACCACTATCTTAATCATTATATGTAAGAGTTTCACATATCTAATTGCTGTCTCATCACCTACATCATTCTTTTACCAGCATCCAAAAGATTTCCATCCAGAATTACAGTATACACCATGTTAAATATCTATAACCCCTTAAGTAGTGGGGGAAAAAACAAAAACAGTTCAATTCCTTAGCCCAATATGTAACTTCTAAGAGATAAGAGTTTAAGAACAGCAATCTTGAGTGCTTTGAAATTCAAAGGTTACCATTTCTGCTGCTTTACTAAATGAACACTTTAAAAGTTTCACTTACAAAAGTATTCTTTTCTCTTCGTTAATTAACTTAATTCTTCTTTCTTTTCAGAATCTAAAGAGCAGCTGGATTATGCAAGTTGCTGCCACTGGAGTGAAGAGTTTGGGGTTGTTGTTTTTACCATTCTGACCCAATAACATTTGTTGGCAAAGACTCTCCAAAACTGGCAAGAGCTATAAATTAGATATTTGAACTATTCTCCCTAGTTGCACGACAGAGCTATCCAACTTTCCAGTACTAAAATGCTTTCATTCGCAAGACTCATGTCTTCGGGGACTAGAAAATGTGCCTCTAAGTCAGATGAACACATGGGTTATGAGTTATTAATTATACAGAAAAGTCTATGGGATTACATAAATTGAGCTAAGCCCTAAAGCTGACTGGTGCATAATATTTCCCATATTTGCTTTGGACGAGAAAACAGCAAAATCTGAAAGTCGGGGTGGTCATGACTCAGATAGAATCCACAAGGCCAAGGCCCACTTTCCACATCCATTACCACAAACTTAACTGCTATCCCCCCGACTCGGTGAAGGCCTGAGCGCCCCCTACAGGAAGAGATTCTTCCTCTCTCTTAGTCCTTTCTATTCCAATTCCTAGAAAAAAAAGAGTTACAGCATGATAAGATTTATATACCAGAAACTGTCCAAAGTGACATAAATAGGTTGACAGACAGAAACGTATGTATAATGCATAAAAACTTATACATTGACTTACATATGCTCTTTCCTTAGATGAGCAACTTAAACACAAATTCTCAATTTAACAAAAAATAAACCAGAAAAAATAAAGGACGATTAGTAAGGCCTAAAAGACAAATCTGCAATAGCATTTCACTGCCTAAGTGAAATGCCTATTTTTTGATACCAGACAATAGGGTACAATGGAATAAAAAATGTATTTATATTTGAATATCAAAAAGATATAGTGAACAATACAAGAATAAAATTGTCATTTATTCTCAGTGCGTGACTGATCAGAAAAGGAGGGATGATAAATTGAATGGGTGAAAATTATCTTTGTTGATTTAAGACTTCACTGTAATTAATAATCTAAGACCACCAACCTTTTAGAGTATTGATTTAAGAAATTATGTTTCAAAAAAATTTCAATATCCTAATCAAAAAATAAAATAAAACCAACTACATCATAAATTTTCAATTCAATTAACACGAATGACAAAGAATTACTGAGTATCAAAGAATGAGAGCACCCTAAATTTTAAAAGTACTTACTATAGGTTATAAAAATAAATGTAAAATCTAAGTATAATTATTTTTTTATTTAAACTGAATGAAGGAATTTTCTCAAAAAAAAAAAATCCAAGTCACTGCTTTCCAGGTATATCTACAACTAGAAAAGGAAAAGGGCATACAGATACGATCTACTTGCTTCTAATAGGACTTTAATGATATAATTCACTCTTGGGGTTACTTATAACCTGAGTCCTATTAACAAATTGCATTTATCCCTCAAAAATTAAAAAGGAATCCTTTCTGCTTTAAAACACGTGCGCGCACGTGCACACACACACACACACACACACACACACGATCTTAATTGCAAGCACAGCAAAACAGAAATTGATTACCAAACCAACAAATATTGTGAGTTGTAAACTCAATAAACATGAGCATCACAGTAAAAAATTTCACACCAGTCACTTATTTTTCTGGTTTAGAAATCATTTTTAGGTGTTAATAATTGTTTCAAGAAACTCATCACACATTCATCCTCTATAGCGCTTTTGGCAATGTAGCAACATCACAAAGGACATATATACTTTTACTGCAAAAAGACATGATCTTTCCTAGCGCTTAAACAAAGCACTAGTAGCTAAAGGGGAAAAAAACGTGCCACCATTTCTCCCAAATGTGATCAGTTACGTAAGACCTCAAAGCACACTCTGATTTGTGGGTGGAAAAAAAAGGATTTCTTGTGAACCTTAAGAGAGATTAATTTCATCTACTTTATAGTAGCAAGTCTTCCCCGGATATTACTAACAAGCAGAGCTATTCAATGTTAGCATTTTGTCGCCAGAGACAATTGCTACATCAATGTGCAAACATAATGAACTCATTTTATTAGGCAAATAGTTGAATTCCATTCAAGTGCACTTAGTACAGTACTACACATTATAAATTGATTGAAATTAAAGAGATCTCCGATTAGAAATGGGGTTTTAAAAAATACAACTAATACTGATTTCACATTATGTTTCATTGGTGTCCTAATGAAACATACAAAGCAAATGGCTTAACTGTTTCCAGCATCTGTGGAAGGTTACCTAGTCTTTTAACATATTAAAATAGAAGTGAGAAAATACACCCCTGAAATCTACAATTGAAATTACAGTCTGAAAAACCAAACCCAATTTGATATGGTTGATTCAGATGACAGTTGAAGGTCAGAGGTCAGCTCCGGAGTTGATGAAAGTTTCAAATTAATCACATTTTTTGGAAAAACCATCGACGCAGGTGCCTGAAATGTTTACACTGCGTCAGATTTTTCAGATCTGTGTTTGGTTAAGTCTTCAAATCCTAGGCTTAATTTCTTAAAACGTTACTGGCTACTGAGCAGGAATTTTAAAAAATCCAAAAGGATCACATTGAAAATGAGGCTGTTCTTTCTCCTTTTATAAAATACTTTTGATTTATAACACCAAAAAGAAATGCACAGAAAGACATGTAGAATTTCTTCAATCCTTTTTTAAATATGCTCTTGAAAAATCTCCCGGCAACTGCTTTGCTTTCTTCAGGGTCTTCCTTTCCGTGCAGGAGCTTTGTTTGCTACAGATGTGCATCGGCTGTCTGTCTACATTGATACTTCCGTTGCCTGTTCCCACAAGTTCCCCTGCTGCTAGACAGCAACTTGAAGTTTACTTCTGGTAGGATTCTCGAACTTTCGCCTGCAGTGCGTCACAGGTCTTCTTGGCATCGCCAAGCAGCATGGCCGTGTTGGGTTTGTAGAAGATTGGATTGTCCACTGCTGCATAGCCAACGCCCAGGGATCTCTTCATAACAATGACCTAGGAACCGAAGATGAAGGGAGAGAGTGCATGTAACAGCCTGGGCTGGGTGCTAGGCACACAAACATTGCCCTGCCCTCACTCTGAACAGGCATGTGCCACTCTACCAGTTCTTTAGTTCAGAGACTCTTAAAATATACAAGGAGTATTTTTTTAATATATTTTTATTGACCACAGAGAGGAAGAGAAAGGGAGAGAGAGATGGAAACATCAATGATGAGAGAATCATTGATCGGCTGCCTCTTGCACGCCCCTACTGGGGATGGAGCCCACTACCTGGGCATGTGCCCTGACCAGGAATCAAACCAGTGACCTCCTGGTTCATAGTCAATGCTCAACCACTGAGTCACACCAGCCAGGCACAAGGAGTATGTTTAATGCATATTTACATTGTATTCACGTTAATTTTTAAAATGTGCCCATACTTTTATACCAATGAGAGAAAAGGCCATGTGAACAATAATTTATCTCTGCGTGAGCAGACTGTGACTTTCTTCTTAGTGCTTTTGTCCACAAAGACTATGTATGACATTTTCTAGTCAGAAAAATATGCATCTTTCTATGAATGGGCTAAAGAGAACAAACACAGTGATTAAGCTTCTACTACACATTTTAAAATAAAGGTAGTTGAGTGGGAAAATGGTATCAGTCCTGTTCCATCACTTTAAGGGAAAAATATATCGGAAAGTTCTAACACAGAAGCCCAAAGAGCACCCTAGCTGTCACCAGGAGAGGCTAATAACTAATAGCAGGATGGAAGGGAAGTCCGTCTCTGATGCTGATGTGCTACAGACATTCACAATTACACAGATGACGGCTGGTGCTGTCCTGCTGAATAGCAAGTCAGTTCTCAATGAAAAGACAAGCCTCCCCATAGTCTAGGACATGCCATCTATCCCAGAAGGGAAGCAGTACAAATGCGTTCACGCTTCGAATAGCATTAGTACAGCAGTGTACTCTGCAAACTCTTTTGTTTTGTTTTGTTTTTCTTTGCTTTGTTTTGTTAATCCTCACCCAAGGATATTTTTTCCATTGATTTTTAGGGAGAGTGGAAGGGAGGGGAGTGAAGGGGAAGAGGGAAAGAGAGAGAAAGAGAAACATCAATGTGAGAGAGACACATGAACTGGTTGACTCCCGCATGTGCCCGGACTGGGGCAGGGGCCAGAGATTGAACCTGCAACCCAGGTATGTGCCCTTGACCATGAATTGAGACTATGACCCCTCATGCACAGACCAGCACTCTAACTGCTAAGCCACACTGCCGAGGGCTCTGCAAACTCTCAAATATTAATGACCAATGCAATAATTTCTCATATCCCATGAACCAGTACCTGGCATATCTGCTCACGTATCACAAACACTAAGTTTTAAACTCATGTGTACAGTAAAGAGAAACAAAATGAAAGCGGAAAATGTACATTTTGTAACCAGGGTTCTGAAAATGCAGATCTGACTTAGGGGTGGTAAAGAAACGTGCCCACGGCTGGGCAGAGGACGCCTGGCAAGCGCCCAGCTCCCCACGATCTAGCAGCCCGCCCTTCCGGAGTGTGTGCGCGTGCAGAGCCTGCTTCCTCATGCCACGCTGCTGTCCGATTTCCAAATCACCTTCCTCCCAGACACCCCATAACGACATACAAACTCCCTTTCGATAACATTAAATGAAAAAATGTGCTCGTCTTCATATATGAAGGCGAGGAGCTGACTCACTGTCCCAGAGAGAAGCCATCTGCTCCACGGGACTCGACCTGGAACTCGGCCAGACTCATTCCGAAAGCCCTTGTTCAGCTGCAGTTACAGATTCCATGAATCCAGCTGCACAATCCCCTCTGGTTCTGCTGTGATCGAGGCATTCACTCAGATTCTCCGGTGGCCACAGAGCACAGAAGCTGCACCAGGAGAACTGGACCCTAATCCTACTCCAACTCCTGGGCCTCCACAAGCCTTCGTCACTTCTCATCAAGTGACCAAGCAAAGCTCTGCGTGTGTGTAACTAGGATGAAGCATGAGCCGGGAACTTACCTGCTTTGACTTCCAGACCTCGAGAACCGGCATGCCTGCAATAATAGAGTTGGGGTCTTCCTGAGCTGCTGAATTGACAGTGTCATTAGCTCCGATGACAAGGACCAAATCAGTGTCTACATCATGAAAGAAAAAAGAGAAAATATGAAACTCAGGGCAGTCACTTTCACTTCTTTCCAGGAAAATGAGAGTGATGTGGCTTTATAATGATAATAACAAAAGCTAACATCTGTAAGACCCACGCTTGTGCCAGGCACCGTACCAAGGGCTTTATCAGAGAGGTTCAGTGACTTAGCCAATGTCACACAGCTAAAAAGCAATAGGCCTGCATCTAACCTGAGCATCCTGGCTGGAGATTGCATTATTATGCTTCCCTTCCCCTAATGCAGGGGTCCTCAAACTTTTTAAACAGGGGGCCAGTTCACTGTCCCTCAGACCATTGGAGGGCCGGACTATAGTTTAAAAAAAAACTATGAACAAATTCCTATGCACACTGCACATATCCTATTTTGAAGTAAAAAAACAAAACGGGAACAAATACAATATTTGTATTTGCATGTGGCCCGCAGGCCGTAGTTTGAGGACCCCTGCCCTAATGTGACTTTATATAGTTCTTTCATTATCCCAAAGTGATCTTGCCAATTACGATATTTTATAATATCTGTGTTCCATTTTCAACGTCTAAGATGACCCCATAAATGCAACTTGATGTCTAAAAGAAAATGGTCTATGAGTCTGTACTATATTTAAGCTGTGTCCGTAATTCCTGGAACTGGCAGGTTTCACACATATTTTAGCAACAGTGAAATCTGAAAGGAGGCATAAAATGAAAATGGCCTAAATTCCCTCGTTAAGCATTATAATGTGAACGACCTTAGAACTCTGCCAAAATGCCATGTGAATCGAGACATACACACGATTTCATTATTTTTCTCTAACAAACAGTTTGTTTGCTTTTTGTGTTAACAGTGGACACTTGCCAGAGGGAACTGGTTTAATTTTAACAAGCATGATCTTGGGCCAAATGTCATCAGCACTCAACCAAGACCCATGACAGCCACACAGGACAGTACCTTGTCCAGTGAAGTCTACTACTTTAAAGGGGACAGAAAACTACTATTCTGATCATGAGTTGGTACAACTAGAAACCAGTAAACACTGCAGAAATCAGACACAGCAATTTTATAAATGAGGAACCTGAGCTTGAGTAACTAGTTCAAGGTCATGAGAGAGAGAGAGTCAGGGCCTGGATTCCAAAGCCAGGTGTGTTTCGCTGGGCAGCCCCCCTCCCTGCATCGCCTCCCAGGGCCTGCTCCATCCCTCAGCGCTCCTCCCGGGAGCAGAGTTACCTGTGCTGCTTACAACCCGGGTGAACCATTCAGCACTGTTTTGTTTATGTCATTGTGACTGCATCCCCACCAGGAGCAGGTTGCCCCCCATCTGACGAGCAGGTCTCCCGTGATCCCACAGTTTCTGTCCTGGACTGGCATTGCTTTAGTCACACTAAGAACAAGTCAGTGTCACCATCGGCCCCATCGCTTACCTGGGAAATCCTCATTGATCTCGTCCATTTCCAACACAATATCATATGGCACCCCAGCTTCAGCCAGCAGCACATTAAGCTGGCCAGGCATCCGGCCTGCAACTGGGTGAATTCCAAACCTAGATGTGAAGCAAACCAACAGCTGGCCTTACTTGATGGGCCAAAATGTACAGAGACCCCAAGATCACCTCCCAATCGGCACAGTTTGTTCTTGGCCCCTCTGCTCCTCCTGGTACTGCCTCATCTCTGCAGGCAGAAGTAGAATCAGCACCGATATGTGGTCAATTTGCAAATATTGAAGTTGGAGATTGGGTATCTCGGTATACACACACTAGGACTCCCCTCAGAAAAATAAGCATAACGTTAGAGCCTGAATCCTCCATATACGTTTGAAGTACAATGAACTTCCAACAACATTCCTATGTAATATCACCTTACATTCAAAAAGCATTCTGCTTTCATTATACTTTTTGACATATCTTGAGTCTTTAAGAAAACATATGTAAGTCAGCATGGAATTAAACATTTGCCATGAAAAATCAACTCTTCAGTCAGCTTTAACCTCTATGTTCAAAAGTGGGAAAATAAAATATTGTCCTGTACATGAGTGCATGGCCTACAGTCTTTCAGGGAGTGATGAAGCATTACTCTATGTCATAGAAGAAATATGACAGGAACACACTGCAGTGTCCACAAGGCAGAGGAATATACAGATCAGAACTCCAGGCTTTATCAAGGAAACTGAAGCAACAAGCAACTTCTTCCAGCCCCGGCCATAAGGGGATCTTTAAAGTCATGTAACCCAGCCTCTTGCCCAGCGGTTCTCAACCTGTGGGTCGCGACCCCTTTGGGGGTCGAACAATCCTTTCACAGGGGTCGCCTAAGACCATCCTGCATATCAGATATTTACATTACGATTCATAACAGCAGCAAAATTACAGTTATGAAGTAGCAACGAAAATAATTTTATGGTTGGGGGGTCACAACATGAGGAACTGTATTTAAAGGGCCAGAAGGTTGAGAACCACTGCTCTTGCCCATCGTACTGACCTCTGTCTCCTCAGCATTGGGCGCAGTCCCTGACATAAGAAGAGCTCAATAAAAAGCAAATCCAGGGAAGAAATGCATTTTATAGAATCTTGTGGCAGGGATCCATCCAGTCTCAGCTTAAATACCTTCAGTGACCAGAAACTTACTCCTTCCTAAGGTCTGTTGCATTACTAGACAGTCCTGATAATTACATCTAACACATGCACACACTCGTTACAGTAAGCCGGGGAGAACCCCCATCTCGCTGCTCTCCAAGGTCTGTAGCTTTGCCACCTGCAGCCATGAGTCTACACCCTCTTCCCAACGCGGGTCCCTGTCAGCCATCCTAGGGTGCCTACTAAGCAAAACATCCTCGAGTCTTCCAACTATTCAACGATCTGCAGGATGTCCTAGCTCCCTGTTCCTACCTCTGCTGTCAATGCCCAGCTCAAACCCCAGCCCCTCAAAGAGAACACAACATTGCTGGATGTGATCTAGATGCAGAAGGCCCAGCAAGCAAATCACATCCTCAGATCCCCCCACTGATGAAGCCTGAGACTGCATGAGCATCGACAGCCAGCACAGCCCATGGCTGCCTCTGACAAAATGTGTGGTCATTGAAGATGCTGTTACTTTCACAGGAACTGCTGCCAAGCCAGGCCTCCCTCCCCACTCCCAACACGGTCCTGTCAGGAACAGATTAAAGCATAAGAATTGACCCCTCACCAAGCAGACCTGCAAAGAGCTATAAAACGGCCATTTTTATCACCCAGATAACTGATAAATGGTTTCCTACACCTTTAAAACTGATCATGACGAGCCTGGATTATTGGAAGGCTTATCACTGGGGAAAAAGAAAGACATCAAGTGAGGGTGTTCTCTTTACCAGATTCCCCTTTGCATAATCTTCCTTCTGGGACCACTGAATGTTCCTCAATGACCAACTTAGGTTTAAAAAAAAACAGAAACTCAGACCGAAAGGGAAAAAAAAAACAACAGTTATCTCTAGGTGGTTGTACAACAGATGGTGGCTTTTTTCTCGTGTTTTTAATATTTTTCTATGAGAATGTACAGTCTAAATTAACTCCATATAAAATAATTAACACTCCATGCTTTTATGTTGTGATATAATGTATAAGTGATTTCTCATGTACTATCTCATTCTGGCCCAAACAGTCTCCATCAAGAATTAGAATTTAGGGCAGCTGATTCAGATCTAGTACTTAATTATAAAAAGTGGGTTTTAGAGCTGCATTCCTTTATCTAAAAGGAATGAGCAAGAACGGATACAAGAGGGGCTGGCATGTATGCTGACATAATGGCTAATATTCACTCTTTAGAATGTACTATGTGGTATGCACAACTTTCTTAGGAAAATGGTCATACTGGGATTCAATAGTCTGAACTTTTAACTACTAAACGATATAGTCAGTCGAGTCAAGCAATTTAAGAGACGATTTTGTTTAGTTAACAGTTCAGGTTAACCAGCTGTGTGATGTTGGGCAAGTCACTTAATGACTCTCTCTCCGTCTCAGTTTCCCCCTAGAGTAGTAACCAGCTGTTATTATGTGCCCACATGATGCCTAAGGCTATAAAAACTCTCAGTAGAAGAGGTCTGAGAAATACCTATTTATCTCTGCTTGAATGGGTGGTCCAAGAATCCAATTTCTAGTGTGCTCTGAGAAAAGCTGAGAGCCAAGAATTGTTCAACAATTCTACAAGCTATAAACAATTAATTAAATATTTGCATGGACAAACAGACATAGGAGAAAAAAAACTCTCTTAGTATGCAAAGTGCTACAACAATGCAAAACATTGACCAGTATCCCTTAAGTGCTGGGGAAGTAGATTTTGAAAAAATTACTAGAGGTGGGAGGTAGAAATGAACTGGATAAAATAAACTATTAATATTTTATGATTCATTTAAAAGGAATTCCTCCCCTCTTCCTTCAGTGGGCTGTCTGCAGTCCGATTTTAATGAGAATAAAATTAAAGACAGTCAACAGTTTACTTCAAACAGTGCTCCCCAACCTCACCGTCTCATCAGCTTTCAAGTTCTCTCTTTTTCTTTTTTCATTTTTAGAGAGATGGGGAAGGAGAAGGATACAGAGATAGAAATATCTAGGAGAGAGAAACATCATCTATCGGCTGCCTCCTGTACACCCCCTACTGGGGATCAAGCCCACAATCCAGGCTTGTGCCCTGACCAGCAATCCATCCTTTAACCTTTTGGTTTCTGGGTCAACACTCAACCCCTGAGCTACACCAACTGGGCAGCTTTTAAGTTCTTCAACCATAGTTTCTCTCCTGTCATTTTGGGGAATGTAACAGTTCAACACTTGAGTAAAAATTTACAATGTTCTCTAAAAAGAAATATTGCATTTTTTTTACTAAACATTTAAATGTTAATGTCATTCTCTTTTCCATACCAGAGCTTTCAATCACTCCTGAAAACGAAGGAAATTAGGCAAAATACTGACAATTGATGTTCACGCTCTCCCTGTAGAAGTGCAAGCTACAGTCAGCACGACCACAGCCGTTTTCAAACGGTCGCAGAGAAAACATTTCCAAAGTGTTATGCAGACTCTTGGATTAAGATATCTCTTTAAAACTGTACAGTAGCAATAAAACATTTGAAAAAATTTCTCCAGGTACCAAAGTATATACTCATTAAATGAGTTATTATTACTAAACTTCAAATCTGAACATGCCATTTTAATATTTTAATAATACAATATTTTAAGCATGAATATTAAAAAATAGACTTGGAAAGAAGATGCACATATTAAAATCACCAAAATGGCCCTCACTGGTTTGGCTCAGTGGATAGAGCATCGGCTTGCGGATTGAAGGGTCCCAGGTTTGATTCCAGTCAAGGGCACATGCCCAGGTTGTGGGCTCGATCCCCAGTAGGAGGAGTGCCAGAGGCAGCTAATCAATGATTCTCTCTCATCATTGATGTTTCTCTCTCTTCTTCTCTGAAATCAACAAAAATGTATTTTAAAAAGTAAAATAATAAATAATAAAATCACCAAAATGTACTTTTAAGCCTGCTTACTGCAATGAATTTGGGAAAGGAAAAGACACGGTGAATGGAGGTTTCAAAGGTGCTTGACCTTGTGAACAAGACTCTCAGTCTTTATAAAGTTCAGGACTCCAAGCCTTAACCCATCAGGTTCATGGGCAACGACAGCAGCAGTAGGAAAAACACAAAATCAAGTTCAGAGAAGGTGGGTCCACATACGTATAATAATTCAAATTTTTAAAAAGAGGAAAGGCTGGATTTGTGTAATCCTTGCATAAAGTGAGAAAGAAGGCAGAGCACAAAGCCAAATGAATGCACACAAGAGAGTGACTTGGACATGTGACTTTAAAGGCACGCATGACACGAAAGTATCCTATCTAATAATAGACAAACATGGTAATTAACCGTAACTTCACTACCCTTCCCATTGGCTAATCAGCAGGATATGCAAATTAACTGCCAGCCAAGATGGCGGCCGGCAGCCATGCAGCTGAAGCAAACATGAGGCTTGCTTGCTCCAGTGATGGAGGAAGCCAAGGTTTCCCCGCCTGCCGCGGCCCAGCTCTGAGCTCCGGATGCAACAATGTTGCAATTATAGAAGCTAAACAAACCCCAGGTACCTGCTTTCAGCCAGCGGGGCCTCAGAGCTTAGAGCGGCCAGTGATGGCAACAGAGTTTCAATTATAGAAGCTAAACAAACCCAGATACCTGCTTTCAGCCGGCAACGGCCTCAGAGCTGGAGCGGGCTCTCAGCTCCAGTGACAGCTATAGAAGGTAAATAAATCCCAGAAGAAAAGCAAAAAGAAAAAAAAGAGGCTGGGAGCTTCAGTTGCCCACCAGCCTGAAAACAGCCCTCAGCCCCTCATCCAGGCTGGCCAGGCACCCCAGTGGGGACCCCCACCCTGAAGGGGGTGTGACCAGCTACAAACAGCCATCAGCCCATCATCCAGGTTGGCCAGGCACCCAAGCGGGACCCCCACCCTGATCCGGATCACCCTTCAGGGCAAACCAGCCAGTCCCCACCCGTGCACCAGGCCTCTATCCTATATAGTAAAAGGGTAATATGCAAACTGACCCTAACAGCAGAAATACTTGGAATGACTGGTCACTATGACACACACTGACCACCAGAGGGCAGACGCTCAATGCAGGAGCTGCCCTCTGGTGGTCAGTGCGCTCTCACAGGGGGCAGCTCTGCTCAGCCACAAGCCAGGCTGATGACTGCCAGTACAGCAGTGGTGGTGGGAGCCTCTCCCACCTCCTCAGCAGCGCTAAGGATGTCTGACTGCAGCTTAGGTCTGCTCCCCACTGGCAAATGGACATCCCCCGAGGGCTGCCGGGCTGCCAGAGGGATGTCTGATTGCCATCTTAGGCCCAATCCCCCGGGGAGCAGGCCTAAGCCTGCAAGTGGTCACCCCCAAGGGGTCCCAGACTGCGAGAGGGCACAGGCCAGGCTGAGGGATTCCCCCCACCCCCGTGTGCACAAATTTTTGTGCACCGGGCCTCTAGTCCATAATAATAAAAGAGTAATATGCTAATTAGACGAGACAGCCAAACAACCTTCCAAACATCATTCTGGACGTCCTTCCGGATGAAGCCGCGGTGGCAGGGGCCGAGGCAGAGGCGGTTAGGGGCAATCAGGCAGGCAGGCAAGCAGTTAGGGGCAATCAGGCAGGCATGCAGAGTGGTTAGGGGTGATCAGGCAGGCAGGCGAGCAGTTAGGGGCGATCAGGCAGGCAGGTGAGTGGTTAGAGGCGATCAGGCAGGCAGGCTAGCGGTTAGGAGCCAGCGGTCCCGGATTGCGAGAGGGCAGTCGGACATCCCCCAGGGGGTCCCGGATTGCGAGAGGGTGCAGGCCGGGCTGAGGGGGACCCCTCCCCACCCATGCACAAATTTCATGCACTGGGCCTCTAGTGTAAAAATAAAAAAGTAATTTGAATGTCAAAATAAATAAGGGATAGTAATAGGTTATAAACCACTGGGGAACATAAGAATTCATGAGTCAAGACTGATAACAGACCCATAAGTCAAGAAGGAAGGAAGGAAGGAAGGAAGGAAGGAAGGAAGGAAGGAAGGGGGGAGGGAGGGAGGGAAGGAGGGAGGGAAGGGAGGGAGGGAGGAAAGGAAGGAGGGAGGAAGGGAGGGAGGGAGGAAGGAAGGAAGGAGGAGGGAGGGAGGCACACTCTAAGTGGTAGGCCATCAACTGATAAGTGTGGTGGGTTATAAAACCACCATTTTGCAACCATCATAATAAAATTGGTTCAGATAAAAACCATCAGCATGTGTTCAATGCAGGGAGTAAAATTTTATGTGGAACAGGACACTTGCAAGGTCTTTTTAAAAATGTTTTTATTTATTTTTTAGAGGGGGAAGAAGGGAGAAGGAGAGAAACATTGATCAGATGCCTCCTGTACACACCCCAACCAGGGATTAACCCCTAGAGTGCCAGGGAGCGTGATCTCGCTCCTCCTGTCTTTCGCCAAAAGTGCCGGGAGCGCTATCAAAGCTTCGAAATGGCGTCCAGTTCTAAGTCTGCTTTTATTAGTGATGATGATATTGCTAAATATGTCAATGTAATAAAGGTTTCCTTAAGTCTTTGAATATGTAACTTCATTTACTTGCAATACATAATTTTTTCCCTAAACTGCTGTAAAATCAGCAAAAATGCCTTGGCAATTTTAGCATAGTTCCTAGGATATTGGTTGGCACTCAAAGGGTTAAACCCGCAACCTGGGTATATGCCCTGACTGGGAATCGGACTGGCAACTTTTCGATGCATGGGACAACACTCATTAACTGAGCCACACCGGTCAGTCTGCAAGGTCTTAAAGAGAGCTCAAAGCAGTCTGCCTCTATCCCTTATTCTTACCTCAAGAGAAAAAGAAAAAAAATTAAGGGCTTTCAGTGTTCTCTCTCAGAGCTATTTTACTGAAATTGATCCATAATAAGAATGAGTAGTTGTTAGAAATAATAACCATCTATACTTTTTGCTCAATGGGCATTTGAGTAAACAGAGTCCATATTTCTCTTTCTCCCAGCTAATAGTTCCTTGTAAATACTGTACCTAACAAAATACATTACCAAGATTAACAAACCAAATCTCAGCCAAGAAGAACTTAAACTGAAACTGTAATTTCTTATGCATTTCAATGCAGTGTTTGGTTTACTAAATGGCTACTAACTCACCATTTTTCTAAATATTGTGTGGGAGAACCAAAGGCCCAGAGAATGTCCTCCAACGAAGGCAGAAATCCTATAATTAATTACATTTCAGGGGCCTGATGTGTCTTTTTTTTTTTTTTGTCTTTTTTTACAATGATGGGAAAAAATAATTTTCAAAAGAGCATCTTAAAATCAAAAATTTTAGTTTGGCCCTAGCTGGTTTGGCTCAGTGGATAGAGCATTGGCCTGCGGACTGAAGGGTCCCGGGTTCGATTCCTGTCAAGGGCACATGCCAGGGTTGCGGGCTTGATCCCCAGCAAGGGGCATGCAGGAGGCAGCTGATCAACGATTCTCTCTCAACATTGATGTTTCTCTCCCTCTCTCTCTGTCTCTCTCTCTCTCTCTCTCTCTCTCTCTCTCTCTCCTTTCCTCTGTGAAATCAATAAAAATATATTTTAAAAAAAGAAATGGTGACCATGTCCACTCACCTATTAGAAATGAAAAAAAAAATTTTTTAGTTTGAAAAGCTCTTTTCACTTTACAAAGGTTTAAACACATTATTAATCAGCTAATTTTCATTCAAAGTTAATGCCCATTTGCATTTCAACTGTGTCCATTTCAGGTCAACATTCCAAATGAGCACAGGGTTGCTTTCCCAGATTCACCCACAGGTGGTCTTACCTCTGTCACCGACTAGACCCAATGACACAACTAAATAACTAGATTCCGTTCAGGGAGCTGTTGCTCAAAAGCATCAGAGGTTCAGGAGAAACACAGAGCATCCAACGACTTAGAAAATAACACGCTCTAAGTGAAAGAAGATCAGCTGGCTAGAAAAATGGCAAAACTATTTTCAAGCAGACCAAACAAAACAGAAGTTGACCAAATAGTCCTCATTTTCTTTACACAGAATAAAATAAAATGATCTTCAAATGCAAAAGGAAGAATTGGACTTAAAATTTCAGAAAAAAAAAAAAGACTACTTTCTGTTAATTTAAAACAAATGGCCTAATTAGGGGATGCTTCAGGCTTCTTCTCTGTGGATCAGGGAGAGAGAAGCTCATTCATCTGAGCTGATGCACTTGGAGTCAAGAGCATTTCCCATGCAAATGCGAAGGATGGTTGGTTGGCTTTGGACATGATCAAGACAGCTACAGCAGCTGGGACAGCCTTCCAGGTATGGGAGGAGGCAGGGGATCCTCAATGGTCTGAACTACCCATAAGAGAGGACCAGCTTAGGTGGACTCGGGACTTCCAGAATAATGTAAGATATTCCTCTACCCCACTCCTATAGTACTAACTGCCACCAAGGACTCATCTGAGCTCTTCTGCGATGTTCATAGTAGTCTTGAACACCAAAAACTTTCTCTTAATCTCTCAGCCCTCTGATCACCAAGAAGTATTTCTTGCTTCCCCAGGTCCTCTCCTCTTCCCAAACCTGATTGGTGAGACTTAAAGAAAGACTGAGAGTCATACTACATGACACTCAAGGTGTGAATTAGTTTCCTATTGCTGCTGTAACAAATTGCCACAAATTTAGGAGCTTACAGCAACACAAATTGATGATGATCTTACAGTTCTGGAGGTCAGAGTCCAAAGTCCATTTCTCTGCACTGAAATCATGTGCTGGTAGGACTAGGAATCCATTGCTTGCCTTTTCCAGCCTCAGGAGGCTGCCCCCATTCCTTGGCTTGTGGCTGCATCACTGTGACCTCTCTTTCCATTGTCACTTCTCTGAGTCTGACCCTAGTGACTACACGGGCCCACCTGAATAATCCAGGATATCTCCCTATCTCAAAATCCTCACCTCAAATCTACAAAAGTTCCTTTTGCCATTTGCCATGGAAGGCAACCCATTCACAGATTTTAAGGATTAGGAGGTGAACATACTTGGGGGTCTGCCACAAACTCCCTTTCCAGTCCTAAAATTCCATGAACTAGAGTTTCTATTTTAGCTGAGTAAACCAATATACACTTTGTGATTTACTTTTGGATTTTGATTTTGTATTCCTCTTTGATTCCAATATTTTTGTTTAATTTTAATTTGTTTATTTGATTTTAATACTACCTTTGCTTATCCTTAAATTAATCGACTGGCTATCATCTTTATGCTTTCACTGAGGTGTCATGGACCAAATTAGAAATCAAAAACCTCTAAATGTATGAGTTATTATTGTAATATGTGACTAGCTGCAGACTTCATAAAGATGATGTTTCTTTTGAGCTAGTTGCAAAGGGTAAATAACCGCAAAGCTAACCAACATGTTATGCCGAACATCCCAAAGGGCAGATCACTTTCTATCTATTTGTATAATAATTTATTATACTAAACTTTTAAGATGCTAAGATTGGAGACAAACACACGCAAGACTATTATAAGAGAATGCCAATGTTTTGAGAGAAACAACAGAACACGCTACATTTGTAGAAATATGTATGTGCATGTTGATGAGGCAATGGGAGTTTATAACAATTCTGGCCCGTGGAACTGGCTGATCTCCAAAGTATGTATTAAAGTTAATTGTATCAGACATCGGTTGGCCAAGACCGGCAATTTCCAGGAACCTACGGCCAAAGCTCATCAATGTCCCATCATCACATGAAGAATATCCAGAATTCTGAACTGCAAAGCCTACTAGCCTCTTGGTTCTTCCCTTTGAACTAGAAAAAAATTATTTTTATTGTGTACATGCTTAACAAAACAGAGCCGGCTGTCCCTGACCACAACAAGATTCTACAGAAGGGAAAGAACTACTAAATGAGATCAGAGAGATCTTGCAGCCGCCACACTCTTTCCTTATGCAGCTCCTCCTCCCCATGGCTGCGCTCTCCAGGCCAAGAGCTCCTTTACAGGAACCACGCTCATTTATCAGTACCTGGCACTCGATTCTCGTGCTCAATGAAAGGTGTGCCCCGTAAGGTAGGCTTACTCATAAACCTCCCGCATCTCCTTTTAGAGAAAGAATTTGGGGAGCCCTAGCCGGTTTGGCTCAGTGGATAGAGCGTTGGTCTGCGGACTGAAGGGTCCCAGGTTTGGTTCCGGTCAAGGGCATGTACCTTGGTTGTGGGCACATCCCCAGTAGGAGGTGTGCAGGAGGCAGCTGATAGATGTTTCTAACTCCCTATCCCTCTCCCTTTCTCTCTGTAAAAAATCAATAAAATATATTTTTTTTAAAAAAAGAATTTTTGGAAACAGCATAGAGTAGCAGTGAAACGCTCTAGAGATCCACGGCCTGGGTTCAAGACATTTGGACAATTAACTTCCTTGTGCCGCCCTTTCCCCATGTGAACAATGGGAGTGATGATAAAACCTCTTCGGGGAAGGACTGTGAGATTTAAGTGAGACAATTACACCAACCGCCTGGCACACATAAACCTTCAGTAAATGTAACCTGTAAATTATACTCAAATACATTTTGGTAATTTAAATGTTCATCTGTGTCTTTCAAATACATCCACATTTTAATGGTCACTTATATAAAAAGAAACACACATTTTTACATTAAGACAAATGTTGGTTTGATGCCAACATGTTCTAAGTTGGTTTTCTAATTTTTAACTTGAAATCCTAGTAAATACCAATGTAATTCAACAAAAGCCAGAAATTGTTTGTACTCACAACTACATCAAAAGACTAGAGAAATGATAGTCAACAGAGACCGAGGCTAACAATAGAGACTGAGGCAAACAATTGTGAACACTAAACTCAGTGGGAATTTGGTCATAACTAATATTAGAATACAGATTTACTTTAATAGAGTCAAATTTCAAAAGGCCATCTTCAACCCTTCCACAGATACTATTAGGCAAAAAGTATTGTTTCCTGCCCAGCCGGTGTGGTTCAGTGATTGAGTGTCAACCTATGAACCAGGAGGTCATGGGTTCAATTCCCAGTCAGGGCACATGCCCGAGTTGTGGGCTCGACCCCCAGAGTGGGATGTGCAGGAGGCAGTGGATCAATGATTCTCTCTCATCATTGATGTTTCTATCTCTCTCCCCCACTCCCTTCCTCTCTGAAATCAATAAAAATATATTTTTTTAAAAAAGATTTTCCAATCCAACCACTTCCTAAGGTAGGACTCCTTTATTCAGAATTATAGCAAGTAAACGTGTACAAATTGTTGAGTCACAAAACAGGCTGTCGTTCCCCTTTGAGGCCATAGAGTCCCTGGTATGTGCTACACACGACTGTATGTTTGCTTGTGCAATGCTCCAACCTGAGAAGGGTCCATTGAAGTAATAAAAAGATCTGTTACTACTTTCAATATTTTTTACTAATTGTGCATTTCACCTGTGAAAAATATGATGGGATCTGAAAAAGGCAGGTTTCTTTGGTTTATTACATTCTGATCAGAATTTCTGATTGACAGTTACAGGTCACTTATTCAAAGTACAAGAAAAAGCTATTTTGTAGTAAATGTAGAAGAAAACGTTATAAAATGTGAAGCAGGGGACATTAAATGGGACATAAATTAATCCTTGCTGATGAAAAGGCGGGGACCAGCTGGGTGGGGTTAGCCCATCCATTTGAGGAGGAACCTGCTAACGAGTGGAAAAACTGCCTGACGAGGCAGACCGTGTCGACACAAACTGATTAATGAGGAAAGCTACAGAATCAACTTTCTGGCAAAGCTTCTTAGGCTAAAGGACAGACACCCAGCTTTCTAAAATTGTGAAAGTCCTTCCGACCAGCAGTGGCCCAGACGAACTCACTCATACGATTCCAAATGAAAAGAAAATGTTCGTTTAATTTCCTAGCGCTTTCCAACAGCCAGAACGAGAGAACATTATGTACCTTTCTTTTCTTTTCTTTTTTTTTTTTTTTTGAAGGCAAATAAGGGCCGAGCTGCTACTCTGATCTGAAATCTGGTGTTCGTCCATGGCCTGCCTTTCTTCAGGAAGAAAATCATGAATTTGTTAACGAGCTTACAAATAGGTCTCAGGGGCTCCATTTTTCTAGGACAGAATAATAGGACCTGTTTTATGACAAAGGGCGGCGGTCACATTTCCCACGGGCACATGTGGCCTGTGCCACAGAAGCCACACAAAGAACAGGAAGTCTTCCAAACAGGGTCCAATCGGGCGATCTCATGCAAACACTGACCGTGTCACAACACGACCTTGTGCACGTGGAGGAGATTACTACAGATTGGGCCCACATCTGGCTCTTCCATCACCAGAAGGGAAACAGGACTATGAAGCAATTTTATTTCAAAACAGCCAATGAGGCGATGGAGAATGATATCAGAGAAAACATGAAACATCTAGTCTGCCACTAATGTTCTAGAATACTATATTCTGACACAGTGCAGAGATTTAGTAGAAACTGTACCGAATTTCATCTTCCTGTCAGAAGAACTACTAGTAATGATGCTGCTGAGTGGCTCTTGAAGTGCATGCTAGTGAGCAGCCCAAAATGCACACTATAAGCGAGATACGGAAGAATTTGGACCTGAAATGAGAAGAGGCCTTTTGTTTATGTTTACTTGAACCTTATGGAAGAGAATCAGCTCAGAGAGTTTCTTCTCACTAATACTAGGACTAAGAACCCAAAGTCACCCTGATGGTCAGAGGCCCTGGTTTCATCGGCTGTGAGTTTTTCCCTCAGACCACAAGGGTTTCCAAGGGATGAGTCTAGAATGCACGGCTTTACGAGACACCGAAGTCACAGGCTTCTAACACAGCCATCTGTGCTTCCCTCCACACCAGTGGTTCTCAACCTTCTGGCCCTTTAAATATAGTTCCTCATGTTGTGACCCAACCATAAAATTATTTTCATTGCTACTTCATAACTGTAATGTTGCTACTGTTATGAATCTTATGTAAATATCTGATATGCAGGATGGTCTTAGGCGACCCCTGTGAAAGGGTCGTTCGACCGCCAAAGGGGTCGCGACCCACAGGTTGAGAACCGCTGCTCCACACCAACATGCAGGGGACAAAAAAATGAGTTCGTATGTCACTCTGACACACGTGTCATAAGTTCGCCATCACTGTCCTAGGAGCACAACAGATGCCTTCGATCTGAGAGGTTCTTGGCGACTCTGCACGTAGGTTGAACTCAGATGTGAATGAAGACACAGACTTGCTTTGGTTTGATTCCCAGTCAGGGCACGTGCCCAGGTTTCGGGCTTGATCCCCAGTAGGGGGCATGCAGAAGGCAGCCAATCCATGATTTTCTCTCATCATTGATGTTTCTATCTCTCTCTCCCTCTCCCTTCCTCGCTGAAATCAATAAAAACGTTATTTTAAAGAAAATTAAGCAGTGATTAATTGTAAAAAAAAAAAAAAATTACAACTCTTCCTAAGAATTATTCATTGGCAACACTATCTCTGCTTTATAATGAAAAGCGATCATAGCAATGCAAAGACTGGGAAATAACAAGAAGAGATGCCTGTGCTCTTGTAAGATTTTCCATAAAAAGCTTGCAGAAATCAAAGGTGTTCTGAGTCACTGGAAAGTGACAACACCGTGGCCAGTAAAGAAAATCTAAGTCAGTGGGCTTTCCCGATGTTCGCTTTCCCGATGTTCCCAACGAGCCCTGTCCTGAAACGCCTCGGGCCCCGGTGAGCGTGTTCTGACTACGGCCCAGGAGGAAGACGGCAGTATCTCTGCATCCATCACGGGCCATGAAGTCACACAGACAGGCTGGGTGACAGATGCAATTTTTCTTGGCGCCACTTGGGCATCACTCATTGATGACAGTCATATGTCCACACTGGCCCGATTCCATGAGGGCTGTGTGCGAGTATGTCACCACATCTGGATGCTGGGCGTGAGGGGGTCCTGAGGCTCAGAGCTCCTAAGCCAGAGGCCCGCAGCTGTGCTCCAGGAGCCCATGGGAACGCCCAGTGATGAAAGGACTGAGGTACCTCGACTGCAAATACAGGTTTCTCCCTTTAAAGGGCCAGGTAACCACGGCAGCAGCCTCCCGTTCAGACAGCCGCCCGCCTCTGTAAGAGGAAGCCAGCATCTACGGATTTGCACAGTCCTAACCTTGTAAAGAAAACGTGCCTGTCTCCTGTGAAAAGATGACGACACCCGAGACAAAGTCAACAAAGTTCCTGTGATTCCCTTTAAATAAATAAGAAATCTTCACACAGAAGCGAGAAAGGAAAAACGATGATAATCCACTGTCATCGTGTTAGCAAGTATCGTTCTCTTCCGTTTAAAGCAAATGCAAGATTTGCATAACTTGTTACAAAGCCAGTGTGTTGAAAATTCAACCTACTACAGTTTTAAAAAAAAAGAAAAACTATAACACACTAACACATAATTATATATCTCCCATTAATCTTAAATCAAATAATCACTTTTCCCAAGCCGTGTGACAAATGTCATCCCAAAACAGTTTCTATTATGTCCCCGTGGACAAAAATGCAAATTTTAATGAGATCAGAAACGAGCATCCATTTGTCTTCTCCCTTTTCTTTACAGAGCATTTTTTCCTTCCTCTTATTCTTTTTCTTTCACGTCCTGCCAGCAGTCGTTGATGCTCCCAGCTCTGCGCCCACCCCTCTAACACTGGGCTGAGTTCCCAGGACGGCTGGCCACCGTAAGCTGGTCAGTGGGCACGCAGAGAACAGCATGAAATGAATCATGCCCTTCCCTAAGGATAACGGAGGCCTGGAAGCCATCTTCCTCTGTTTTATTAGATTGGCCACTCGTCTCCTAAACATCTACATGGTGACAGCAGGCGTTATACTACATGTGATTTTACAAGCGGACTGAGTACAGAAAAACACTTTCTTTTAGGAAAATGATTAAAGATTCTGTAACACATCCTTTTCACTGGTAGGTCTGCAAACGCTTTCCGGAGCGACTGTGACCACACAGAAGCAGAGTTTCGTACCCTATGTGAATGTAGGAGTGAGTTACCGAAATGAGACTTCTTATCATAACGACCGGTTGCCAGTTGTTATGATGTGCACTGACCACCAGGGAGCAGACGCTCAACACAGGGGCTGCCCCCTGGTGGTCAGTGCACTCCCACAGGAGGAGCACCGCTCAGCCAGAAACCGTGCTCACAGCTGGTGAGCGTGGCTGCGGTGGCAGGAGCCTCTCCCCACTCCACGGCAGTGCTACCAAGCGGCCGCGGCAGGCAGGTGCAGCAGGCTGGGATGAGCGTGGCGGGTCACCAGGCCCCAGCTTGGGCTCCTCCCTGGCCACCTGCCGCTTGGCGCACTGTTATATCCCCCAAGGGGTCCCGGATTGTGAGAGGGCACAGGCCAGGCTGAGGGACCCCCCCTCCCCCCACCCCCACCCCATGCACGAATCCGCGCACCGGGCCTCTAGTGTGAAAATAAAGAAACAACGTCAATGACTTTTCTCATCGTCAATCTGCAATTCACCGAAGATGATCCTACATGTGGGAACCACTACATCCCAGGAATGCTGGTCCTACCACAAAGTAATATTTTAACTCTTCACATTTTAAAAAAACACAGACTTTAGATGGCCAGAAAGTAGAGATAGGAGGAAGGAGTGAAAGAAGGAAGGATGGGGAGAAAGAGAGAAAGACTATGCAGCCGACGCTCAAACATTTTAGATAACCCTCTGGTTTAACCACCTGAGCCCCTTTTACCACTGTTAGTTAACAGTGTGACATTCAGGCGAAAACCCGGACTCTGCGCGCAGTCTGGCAGGAACCCTGCCCGGCTCTAGGCACGCTCTTGGGCCTGTTTTCTTATCATCTGCCCCAGAAAAGAGTGAAAGACTGGCATCTGCAAGGAACTTTCATTAACAATTTTCCTTAATTATAGCGTTACCTCCTCTCTCAAGTCAACGCCACTGCTAGAGGGTGGCTTCCCCGGGACACGGCATTTCCCTTCCGAGACATGCAGGGCCCTGCACAGCCTCCTCGTAGCTCAGCTCCAGACTACGGAGCCAGGGTGCACAGGGCAGACCCAAAGGGCTGCGAGGGTCATCCCTTACCTCCCCATTGTTCCATCCCTCACACCCTCCGTCCAGGGCCATGGAAAGATCTGGAAATGCAGTGCTCCACTTACCACCCACCTGCTGCCCTCCCAGGAGCAAAGGCCTCTGCCCAAATGGCAAGTGGCCGCAGCAGTGGTTGCACTAATGCATATTTCAGAGAGTGGATGGTTTATAACAAGGGGAGCCCCAGCAGTCTTTTCCACCCTGAGGGGGTGAGCTACATGAGTCCACCGTTAACCAGCCCACAGGTTCCCACGGGGTCTGCCTCTTCACTGACCTCTCCTTTCAGGCGTGTTTGGTCAAGCAAGGTCACCTGGATGACGGGACCCAAGGTCAGAGAGACGGGACTTCTGGTTTTCCCTGTTAATAATTACCCTGGAATCCCATATAATAAAATTTCCCTCTGTCACCTGAACCTATTTTTAGGTTTGATGCTATTAGACAGAAACAGCAAAAACTAGGTAGGAAGACTACGGTTATGAGAACAGGGGGTTTTGCCACTTAATTTCTTTCCCTAAGATTACATGAGCAAAACTCCACTTTAAGAAACAGTCGTGTCTCACCACTGTGCTCTACACCTGATAGTAATAAAATACTGAATGTCAACTGTCATTGAAAAATTTTCTTTTTACTTTTTAAAAAAATGTTTAAGTCAATTTCTTAGGCGAAGCCCATCAAATGGCCACCGTTCTGGAAGGGTGCAGATCCAGAACATTCCATTTCCACAGAAAGGTCTACTGCACAGGGTTGGTCTAGACCAGGGAGGGGGAACCTTTTTCTGCCAGGGGCTATCTGGATATTTATAACATCATCCTCAGGCCATACAGAATTATCAACTTAAAATTAGCCTGCTGCCCTAGCTGGTTTGCCTCAGTAGATAGAGTGTTGGCCTGCAGACCAAAGGGTCCCGGGTTCGATTCCAGTCAAGGGCATGTGCCCGGATTGCAGGCTCCTCCCAGGCCTGGGCCCTAGTCCGGGTGAGTGTGGGAGGCAACCAATCGATGTGTTTCTCTCGCATAGATATTTCTGTCTGTCTCTCCCTCTCTCTTCCACTCTCTGAAAATCAATGGAAAAATATCCCAGGGTGAGGATTACAAATAATAATAAAATATTTTTTTAAAAAAACTTAGCCTACTACATTTGGTCAAATATTTAATGAACCTACTCCTAATGCCTTCGCAGGGCCAGGCCAAATGATTTCACGGGCCTTATACACCCACAGGCTGTCCATTCCCCACCCCTGGTGTAGACTTTGACCTGCTCAACTTGGTGTTTGAGCCCATCGCTGGACCAATGCTTCTGTTCCTACCATTCAAACCCACAGGTAGAGAGACTGGACCCTCCGGGGGTCACCCCTGTAGTTCGTTATGGAAGAGTTTCTCTGAGCATGGGGAGCAGCAGAAACGGGGCTGGCTGTTCAAGCGTCAACTGACAGCTACGGAGCAAGTGTTCCCGCCACATAAAGTGAATGGTGAAATCGGCCAAACCACAAAGAGGGGTTGTCTCCAGGTGGTGGGACTATGATTACTTTTTGCTTCTTCCTACTTAGATGTGTTTTTCTGATTTTATTCAATAAGCACACATTCCTTTCTTGTCAAATAGAAACTGCATGCAAGATGACAACAAAAAGGAAACAGTCATCCACAAGGAAGCCATCGGCGTTGCTTGCACACACACCGCGAGCCGAGCGCGGGACGTACCTGACTTTCTTGCCCTGCTCCGTGAGCATCTTCACCAGGTCGGCGATGGGGTACTGCGCTTTGGCCGCACACAGTCCGTAGCCTGCAGGGAACGCCAAGAACACGGGAGAATGCGGTTTTATTTTGAAATTCCTCTCTGGGTGGAAACATTTTTATGCCCAAAAAAAGCAATCCATGAATAGGACTAAAAATGAAAGCAAACTTATACTATGGAATTTTTTAAATACTGGCCTAAATTCCAGCTTCAAATTCTAATGGTCCCTCCTCAGTCTTGTGCAGGTCTCATACTGCTGGGCACCCCCTCCCACACACACCACCCACACGCTGTGTTCCCTCTGTCTCTCTCTGTGTCTCTGTCTGTCAGTCCCTCACATCTTCCCACCTTTCCACTCCAGCACCGCTTCTCAGCAGGTGACACCAGGCCCACGGTGAGGGAGATGATTCTTTCCGCAGGAATGTCCCAGGCATTCTAGCAAATGCAATGTGCCTGCTCCCACACAGAGCTGACAGCAGCCGCTCTGTCTCTGAGACAACCAAACCCCAACTCAAGTCTCCAATGTCTGCAGAAGATGATGCTGGCCCAGGTGAGAAGGCTTGTACCTGAACACCCAATTATGCTAATGTTTACTTATATCTTAGTATAGAACCAACCAACCAACTACCCACATGTCAAATCAACAGATTTGCTTTACAGAAAATGCCTATGATATAACATGACAGAGTTAAAAGCTTAATCTGAAAATAGTATGTTGCCTGTAATACCACAGCATTATCTTCATAGTGAAGAAGAACTAAACTCAACTTCAGAAAAGATGGAAACTGCCCAGCCAGTGTGGCTCAATACTTGAGCATTGACTCATGAACCAGGAGGTCACGGTTCAATTCCTGGTCAGGGCACATGCCCGGGTTGCAGACTCGATCCCCAATAGGAGCATCCAGGAGGCAGCCGATCCATGATTCTCTCTCATCACTGATGTTTCTATCTCTCTCTCCCTCTCCCTTCCTCTCTGAAATCAATAAAAACGTATTTTTTAAAAAGAAACTGAGGCCTGAAGAGATCAAATGGCTTGGTCAATGTCATGTCGATTGTCAGAAGCAAAATTAAACCAAAATGAGATGCAATGACTCCCAGACCAAGCTCTTTCTACTAGACAACGTAACCTCACCTTGGTGGAAACCACAGGAATCGCAATGATTTTTTAAATATTTGTTTTTAAAAAGAAAGAGATTAACATTTACTAACACTTGCTGAGCAGGTTTAAGAGTGAGCTACTTTCATATACTATATCTAACTTATCCTGACAACAGGCCCAAAGATTATCAATGAGGAATAAACAACCAAGACTTGAAAATGATTCAACATTGGTACAGAATCACTGGAAGACATGGCTAGAACCACGTCATCAATTTATAGAATCTCTATGTGATCTCCAAAATATTAACACAAGCTGAAAATTCTCAATACCTTTCACTATATAACAATAGGGTTGCTTCTAAGTTCCCATTATGTTTTCAAAAACAAACAAGTGCCGGTTAGATGTTTTCCTATTATAGGAAGTTGTTAGTGTAATCAATGACAATGCCCTTTTTTTTGTACCTGGAGTAATAATAATGCTACTAGCTTCTCGAATCATGTCGATGGCATTCTCCAGGTTGATTTCTGTATGTGTGCCAGAAATCTCCATGGGTTTTCCACCAGCTGTTGAAGTGGTACCATAGCCTCCAAGAATCACATTCGCCAGGGAGCGATTCATTGCCTGGAAAGCGAAATTACTCGTGGTGAGAGTTTAATCCGCATAACTTTTAGAAAATGACCTGTATATATGATATTCAGAAATATTCCATAAAGAGGTATATCTGATCATCTAAAACATTTTAGCCGCATAATTTGACCTAACTTCTGAAAATTATTTCAAGAGTTTAAATGAAGATATCTGGGAAACCACATCCTTTTCTCTGTAAAATCAAGTACACACGAATATATCTTCAGTAAGAGAGTAAAGTTTGTTAAGGCATTTCATGGAAAGTCACCGGTAACATTAAGAAATTAATGAAAACCTCAGACCTGGTTACTATCACTTACACATGGATCGAGCAAGTTGTACCTCCACATTCACATGTATTTCACAGGAGGACAAGGCAGGCACAGGAATGTGAAATTTTACAAGGTGACTAGAGACTCTCAGGTGAGTTTCACTGCCAGCTGCGAGCTGTCCAGAAGCAAGCAGGAGGGAAGGGGCAGGGATGCCTCTCATTTAGAACTCTGCTGCCCTCTGCCGTCAAGAAAGATAAATGTAGATGTTGATAGGGTCTGACTTTCCAAATCAGCTCTGTGAAGCTATAGTAGAAATGACTGGACTCATTACTAGACTCCTAAAATATTTCATTTCCAAAAACATAGATGAGTGAGCTTATACGTTTTTTTAGTAAAATAGACACCCATCCGTTTAACCAGAAAAAAAATTATCTTGGGGGGGAAAAAAAACAGTAGGAAGGCACTTCTAGTTGCTCCTTTACAATCGCCCAACAATGTGCCATTCGAACACCACCACGGAAACGTGCCGATAACTGATCGGGTTCTGAAAACAGTTCATGTATGGCCCTCTCAAGGCGGGGCGGTGGAAGAAGCATGGGAAGACAAGAAGCCAGATGTTCTGAGGGCTCAACTACATTTTAAGACGGCAAATCCCTGTACATGATCAAAGCAGTCACTCCACATAATCACCACAGAATTTCTCACTTCAAAAAAAAACTCCCAAGAAACTATTAAACCCTATTTTAAGGGTTGTAATAAACATATCATTGATCCACTGTTTATGCCACTTATAAGCTATATGAGTATCAATCTATTACTTTTTTTCAAAAAGACACTTGATTATTTAAAAGCAAAAAGCACCTGGAGATTTGCAGACAAATAACACATCAGAGAGAAGCACATGACCGCCCATCCAAGGACAGCCCACCGGCTGCCACCTTCGGGGACAGGCCCGTGAGTGGCTGAGGGGACAGAGAAGAAGGGGCAGAGGAGATGGGCAGAGAGCCACACTTGAAAAAGGGCAGCAGGCCAACAACCTGAGTTGCAAAGATGATAGATCAAAATGTCAGAACTTTTCAAATTGTTCTTTTGACCTAAGTTCACTGATGAGTACAACATTCACATTTTACATAGCTCAAAGTCTTGTAAACTTGTCTAAGATTATCCTCTATAATAAAAGCCTAATATGCTAAGTGTTGGGTCGTCCGTTCAACCAATCAAAGCATAATATGCTAATGATATGCTAAGGCCACTCAACCACTCACTATGATGTGCACTGACCACCAGGGGGCAGACACTCCGACCGGTAGGTTAGCTTGCTGCTGGGGTCCAGCCGATCGATCGGAACTGAGCAAGACAAGCCTGACACACCCTGGAGCCCTCCTGCGGTCCCTCCCTGGCTGGCCAACCTCCCGCATCCCTCCCCGGCCCCCATCATGCACCAGTGGAGTCCCTCGGCCTGTCCTGCACCCTCTCGCAATCCGGAACCCCTCAGGGGATGTCAGAGAGCTGGCTTTGGCCCGATCCTGCAGGCCAGGCTGAGGAGTCCCAATGGTGCACGAATTCGTGCACTGGGCCTCTAGTAACGTATAAAATAAAGCCCAGAATGTTTTCATGTATATTATTAATAGATAAGAAGGGCAGAGAAATATTAAAGTAATGCTTTTACGTTCATAGTCCCCATCTGACACAAAGTTTTAAATCCTGAACACCACTTCTTCTACTTAAATCCAAGGTTTAATGAAAATCTACATAGCCATACCTGAGACTTTCCAAACATTCAATATTTATTGATTTTGATCAATTCTATCTAGTTTTGAATTACAGGATTCTGAAAATAAATGACCAAAAATAGTTTCCACCAAATTTTTGCCCTTAAAAACTGATTCAAAGACCTATTTCAGACATTGAGATATTTCTGTCATAGATAACTTTTTGTTGTTGTTCTTAATCCTCACCCAAGGATAATTTTCCATTGATTTTTAGAGAGAGTGGAAGGGAGAGGGAGAGACAGAAACAGCGATGTGAGAGAGACACATTGATTGGTTGCCTCCTGCACACACCCTGACCAGGGCCAGGGAACCTGCAACCAAGGTACGTGCCCTTGACCAGAATCAAACCCAGGACCCTTCAGTGTGAGGGCTGACACTCTATCCACTGAGCCAAACCAGGTAGGGCCATAGATAACTTAAAAAAAAAAGTCAAACATACAAAAAGACTCCATCCCCTGCATCACACAGTCCTGTGAAGGGACAGAGGACAGAGGAACATGACGCAGAGACAGATGTAGATGATAGAGCCCTTTCATCTTACTGGACTTAGAAGGAACCATTTTTCATTTCCTATAAAACTGAGTGGAGGAGAAGGAAAGAATATCTGAGGACATTTAACTAATATGGACCCACTTCGGATGGCATCTTAGGGAGGAAAACAGGGAACCACACAGTAGTATAACAATCAAAATCTACTTGTTAAACACGTATCCACAATTATATCACCATTAAGCTAATTCCATGTGGTCTCTTAAAAACTAAATATTCTTCATCTCTGAACTTACCATTGCGACATCATATTTTCAACAAATGTTTAGGGTTTAGGGCTTTGTTTTGTTTTGTTTTTTCTCCTTTTGGCTTGCTCAAGTGATTAATGAGACTATCCTGTGACCACTGACCCCAGATTGAAGAGCTCCCAGCTCCAAGACAAAGCATTTGCAACCCTGTCCAAGACTGTGCCTTTTAAGTTATTAAGCCCTATAATGAAAATTGTATGTTACAGTAAAAAGATCCTTAATTCACGTAATTCTAAGCAAAATGTAAGAAGAAAACTCTGAAAACAAAGGTCATAAAATGGACCAAACCAAAGCAATAATAATATATATACCATTGACTAGCATCTCTCATTTCGATGCTTTGTAGGTGCTAATTAATGGGCTGCAAAGCAAAAAAGAAATTTTTTTAGTTTGGCTTTCATCCACTTAATTTTATTCTATTTTCATTTGGAAAAAAGCAGCAAAATGCAAAAATCAGAAAATTTGGTCTGAAAATGCTGTTCCATTTTCCAAGTAAACGGACTATAAAATCATAAAGAGGCTAATGTCTAACGACATCTGGATATAAAGCACAGCGTTCATTTGCGCTGGTTGTTGGGACACTGTGGACATTTTTCAGTTTTTATAATCCCGGGTGTTGTGTAACCACGACATTAGGCTCAGAAGACACCCAAAAGGATTGTCAGAACAAAATCCAATTTCAGGGGTTGCTAATTAGCCACTCCGGGTGCATTCCATTCCCTCTCGCATAACAAAAGCATTCTGGTCTGGTTTGGACTCGCCCGTCTCCTTCAATAAATAATAAAACAGTGAAGGTAAACGTGCTGGTAATAATACTAGATATCGACATTTGATAGTATATCTGCTACTACAGCCTATCCGGAGAGGATTCCAAAATATGAAAAGAGCTAACAAATAAAATATTCATCTAATAGTTATTTAACAATTCTTGTATTTCTTTGAATGTGCCAGGTGCTAGGTCAGGCTCTATAAACACCAAAGCGAATAATACATGACCTCTTAAAATACTTTCCCTGTAAAAGGAGAACAGAATTTCCTACCTCGAGTTCGGGTGGGGAGTAAATGAGCTAATATTTGTACAGCACCCAGCGCAGCGCCGGCAACATTGCGCTCTGCCTAACAACGAGCAGATATTTCCTTCTTATTAGTATTATGAACCACTCTGAGCTGCTAGTAGGCACCAGCCACGAAGAAACAATTTATCATGAACAGGCACAGGCTAAGAATTCTTGAAGATGAATGTGGAAAGTCAGAAACCAGGAAAATGTAGAAGTGAAGACCACTTCTGTCTTCAAAACAGAAAACTACGGCAGCCTTGCTTTTGTCGTCTGTTCTGTAATGAGACAGAGGAGCAGAGGGTTCAGTAAAACGCCTGCTCTACGCGTCACCCACCAGGAGAACTTGCAACGAGTCCTCTGAGGAGACCCCTTCATCAATATCAACAGCCACCTTGACCACGTGACTGTACATAAAGGCAATAACCAATGATGCACCAGGAGGATGTACTGCAGGAAAAAAGGCAAAAGCAACTAATAATATGGTCTTGGGTATGATGTAATACCATCTTAGCAGACACCAGAAATGGTTCGAAAGCCGTGTCATAGAATGCATTCAAACATATGCATGTGAGAAGACTATAATTAGAATATTAAATGTGGACAGTTAGGTGGTAATGGGATTAGAGATTATTTTATTTTCTTATTCATCCTTTTCTATTTTCTTCCAAATTTCCCACAATAAATGCCTTTTATTTTTATATCTGAATAATTTTTAAGATTAAAGCTTTAACCATCCTTGAGCCCAAATGACTACAATTTGCTATTACAGAGCATCAATCTGACCCAGTGTGATACTTGTGGTCACAGACAGCTATAAGAATAGCTTGTCAACCTTATACACAGTACAGGAATAACAAATATCTGCGGTACACTGGCAGTGAATGGCATGCCTGAGGCAGAGGAAATAGAAAGGACGTAAAAAAAGAAAACAGAATAAATAGAGAAAACAGATCAAGAAAAAAGAAATTAAAAAATGAAGAAAAAGATGATATAACACATAAGTAGACATAGAAAAGAGGACTTTCAACTCCTGCCTCTTCTTACCTTATTCTAGTAACTGTTATAGAACTGCTACTATCAAAGCTACTGTAGTCCTCTAACCAAAAATAATAAGAAACTAAATGAAGAAGGAAAGGAAATGGAGAGGAAATAAAAGAGGCACAGACAGACAAAATTGGACAAATAGTGCTGATACATTTAAGAAGCTGAAGAAAACCCTATAAGAAGAAAAGGAGAAAGGCAAGAAGGTACCCATGATGACACTCCGAGATCTAGGTACAAGTCCTCCGTCCTCCGCCCGTACCAGAATGCCACTGGCTGTGCTAAAATTCCAATCTCTGGTTTAATTTTAAAATCAGTGCTTTGACCAACCATACGAATTAGTGAAAATCTGCTGCCCCCTGCTGGTCATTTAAATTCACCACATGAAGCAAAGCCAAACTAAGGGGAAAAGGTTCATTTTTAGAAAAATTATTTCTAATGTAACTGAATAAATGTTTTCTTCTTCATAAACATTTGGGTTTAAAAAAAAAAAACTCCAAAGCCTGACATTTTTCAAACAGGAGACAAAGAACCTCCCACCTTTCCAAAATTTCCTCAACAACTAGAGGGATTTAATTTCAAAACCTCTTAACTTGGTTTTAAACTTGGGCTATCAAATCCTTTGTTTTATAATATGACCAAAGAAAACTATTTTTTTATTATAAAAAGACAACTCCAGCATTCAATTAGCAGTGAGTTTTTCAATTAAAATAGAAGAGAAAATCTCCATTGTTAAATAAGGTTTTTTAAATAATGTAATAAAAGAATGAAGGTGGGTTAAGTATTCTTTTTCTGAATTATTAATCAGTGTGAAGTTCACATGCTGATTTCACTCAGTTTCATGCTTGTCCTTTCACAGTCATTGGAAACGATTATTTAGAGAATAGCAACTATAATCAGAAAAAGGTTGCTAGTCAAGCCTTTAATTATTTGCAGGATATCTTCTTGCCATCAAGAAGAGAATTAAAAACAAAAAGGAAGCTAGGAAGTATTTTTCTTGTTAATTTTCTTTCTTTTCTTTTAAAACAAACAAACCATGCTGACCACAAAACTTCAGGAGGGCACTCTCGCAGATGACCAGTGGGAGTGTCAATTGCAGCAAGCTTTCCCGAACAGCACGGGAATGTTCAGAAAGAGCCCGTAAAAATGTGCACACCCTCTCCCTTCTACGAATCAATCCTAAGACAAAAATCAGAAGTGCCGAAGATGTATTTATATACAAAGAGAAATAAAAATCACACAACCTAACAGGTACAGCATTAGGGGAAAAGGTAAATATATTTTTATATATCCATGTAATAGATTAGTGATGAAGTCCCTTAAAATAATATTGAGAAAGCATTTTTCATAAGAAAATGGCAAGAACATAGTTTGTAAGATTTAAAAAACTAAATGTGAAAGTGTACCTGGTGATTAGACAAGGGAATGCACAGATATGTAATTCACAAAGAAAGAGCAGAAGGAAATAACCCAAAACCTGAAGGAGTTCTTTCAGGCGGAGGGAGTCAGAAGATTTTTATTTTTTCATTTTCCTAATTATCTACACTCAGTACTTTAAAAGCAGCCTCGCAAGTTGATTCAAATGCTACACACTGGGATTCCTGAGAAAGAGAGTGAAAGCTGAGGTAGTCATCTTTACCACAAGTAACAGAAATGACAGAGGCGCCCTCCGGTGCAGAACACCATTCCCGGGTCTGTCAGGCACGTGTCTCTTACCACACACATGATGTAGGACAGGATGGCCCCGGAGGAGCCGATGAGCGCGCCCACGATGGTCAGCAGGTTGTTGTTGAGCAGGAAGCCCTCGGCGCACAGGGCCCAGCCGGAGTAGCTGTTCAGCACAGTGATGACCACGGGCATGTCCGCACCCCCGATGGCAGCCGTCAAGGTCACGCCCTGGGACGATAAGCAAAGCGCGACTCAAAATTAATGCAACACAAACACAGCCTCTGCCCTCGAACAGCTCGGTGCTTCATCATTCCGGTTTTCCAACGACTATCGTTACACACACGTTTCAGTCTGGCCACGACCAGGCACCTCCTGTCTGGCCGAGTCTCCCACAGATACAGCACACGTAAACACTGAACCGCCGCCCCCACCAAAGTCCCCCCATCCCTAAAAGGCAGTGATGAAAAGCAGGCAGAAACTGGAGAGGAGTCCACCCTTGGAAACCAGGGACGGCGCTGAGTGCATTTCCCAGTTTTTATGGCTTTAGCCTAAGGGCAGGCCCTGTCCTGCCAAGTGAAACAGCTAGAACAAAATACAATCCCACAGTCTCACTCGTTTGAAGATCGGAGGGTAGGGTTTAGGGCGACTAAGGCAGCTGGGAAGTGAGAAAGTAAATTCTGCACAGGAGTAGGCTAGAGAAAGAAAGCCCCGAATTCTGTGCTTGAACTCTGCCCACATCTCTGGCTGACTCCTGAACTAGGCATATGCGGGCAGACTCCAAACAATCCTACTGAAGATGAAATAACAATAGATTGTTGAGATGTAAACTGTGCATAGGAAAGAGAGTCAATAATATTGTAGTAACTATGAATGGTGCCAGGTGGGTACTTGAAAAATCGGGGGGAGCATTGTGTGAAGTATATGATTGTCTAACCGCTATGCTGTACCCCAGAAACTAAGACAAAGTCATACTGAATGTAAACTCCGGTTGGAATTTTTTTTTTTAAGATTGTAGCTGCCCCCTGCCAAAGGGGAGCCAGAATTTGAAATCTGGATCCAGCCTGCTGAGCTGCCTACAAAAACTAATAAGGAAATCATTATAACCAATACTCTTTGAAGGAACACAACAGACTCTAAAGTCTCTATCATTCACGATATCCAGGATGCAAGCCCAAATCACTAAACTAGAGAGGAAAAGGGATTGTGGAGAGAAAGATTTTTGCTTTTTATTCCCTGTATTCCTATATACTCTGAGTTTGTTACAATGTGAATATATTCATGTATTGCTAAATTAAGTGAAAACCAATTATATTAGGCCATGAAATATTTTACTCAATCTCATAGAGTCATTAAGTATTTTTAATCAAATTCACCTCTCCTCAAAAGTAACAATTTTTGAAGTTTTACATTTCAATGCACAGGTTTGATTTTGGCACCTTTTTTTTTTTTTACTTCTTCTGCCCTGTTAGATAAAAAAAATGTTAAAACTATTTTTCTTTTGTTCAAAATAAAACAAAAATCCATGCTATATAAGTCAAAATAAAAATAGATCATCAGTGGTTGTATATAGAATTTTAAGTTACTTAGTGTTCTAAAGGTTCTGTGTTGAAATCACAGCCAAACTTTTAGGATTACATAAAAATCGGTCTCGTTTTGCCCAGCTGGTGTGGCTCAGTGGTTGAACGTCCACCCATGAAATAAGAGGTCACGGTTCAATTCCCGGTCTGAGTATATGCCGGGGTTGCGGGTTCGATCCCCAGCAGGGAGCGTGAAGGAGGCAGCCAATTGAAGATTCTCTCTCATCATTGATGCTTCTATCTCTCTCTCCTCCTCCATTCCTCTCTCTGAAATCAATAAAAATATTTTTTAAATAAAATATATCTATTCCGTTGGGGGTCTTAAAGAGATAGAACTATAACTAGACTATACTCTGATAAAATACGAGTTCCTCTCCAGCTCTTACCATGATCGCAGAGAGCGCCGACACGGAGCCCAGGCAGAGGATGCCCGTGCCGAAGCTGGGGTCCAGCATGTAGGGGATGATCCCACCCAAGCTGGCCGTCAGCAGGCCCGCGTTGAGCATGTGCCTCCCGGGCAGCAGGAGGGGCGCGGAGTTCAGGATGCCTGGAACCAAGCACAGGGCAGTCAGAACCGAAGAACCCCTCCCTCACAGTGTCCGTCCTCTAACCCTAAACTACCAAAAGGCAACGTTAGAATTAAAACATGGTATTCGAAACATCACTTCCTATCACCAGATACTGAACCATCAAAGCCAGTTCGAGTTCTTCCCATTAGCAGAAAACTAGTGGAAGCAGGAAACGTATGCCTTCATATAACTGTCCCCTACTGGCTCCCACCACACGTCTTCACTCTGGTCACGGAATCCTGAAAAGTCACTTTTCCCGTGGGACCAACACAGAAGTTAAACGTTGTCTTCTTCCTTTAAAACTTCAGAACAACGTCCTAGCACACCTGCATTCCTGATTCCATCCACTGAGCCCGGAGCGGAGGGGCTGGTCTGCTAGCTGTTTGAGGACGAAGGGTAAGACAGAATGTCTTAGGCGGGAAGTTCTTCCCGTGATGTTTAAGTTCCATGGAAGGTCCCACTTAATTGTAATGAGTTCATTACTGAGAGGCAAGACCAGATTTTTAAATCACAAACTAGTTTCTCTCGAGACTCGTTTTTTCCATGAAAACCCCGGAAGCAGCCTAGGTGGGAGGGTTTCTTTACTTCTATTTTCGTGTGTGGTTTTAGCAGTAGCAAAAGTTGCCAAACTGGAGCCCAGAAATGCGCATTTGTTTTCAAGGCAGGTGCCGTATGCTCATCACACAAACGTGTGCAATGAGCTCCCCTCTGTTCAGAAGCCAAGGATTATGACGATGTCACTTGGTTCACATGTATCAGCCAACGTCAGTCACTCGCTCTGCGCACATTTCTGTGTCCTGGTTTCCTGCACTAACTGCACGCAGAAGCAACAGCTCCCGAGCCTTGCAAGACTTTATAAGACTTGTAAGGATCCATGAAGGGAAGCACTTTCGTGGAGAGGAAAAAGGCGTATATATTCTGAGTGCTACACAAACGCTTCACCTAACGGGTTCTACTGTTTAGCTACTTTCTGAAATTTTAACGGGCCCTCCCAGCCCCCTAAACAATAGATACTCACCTCCCTGTGGTGCCGACTCACTTACCCTGCAGTTTTCCGTAGGCAATAAGGGAGCCGCTGAAGGTGACCCCGCCGATGTAAGTCCCGAGGTAGGCCACGATCTTGGTGAGGTTTGCCGCTACGTCTGTAGCGAAATGCGGATACTCCACAATGTACTCGGCTACGCAGGTCAGCACCGCCGCCAAGCCCACCAGACTGTGGAAAGCAGCCACTAACTGAGGTAAGTCCGAAATCTGGATGCGTTTGGCAATTGTCAATCCTGTCGGGAAATGCAGGTCAAAGAGAAATTAAAACGGGACAGACCCTGGAGGAGGAACCGCTACAAAGGCCACCCTTAAGGGGCTCCCTCTGTGTCACCAGTAAAGAAGCATCTGCTTCCTCGCATGGGCTAGCGGTGCCCTGAGGGGACTGTATAGGCAGTAAGGACGCTGGCTACATACACTCCTTCAAAATAGCAGGTTTTCTCAACACACCTAGCCAAGGCCCAGCTCCAGAGGGCCTCCTCCCTGCACAACCTTCAAAGATGGCCCTGGCCTCGCGCATCCTCAGATTCCTGAAAGCTCCAGTTAAATCCCCTGAAACTCTCCCCGCCGGCATGGATACCCCAAGCCTGTCACACAAGAACCAGCTGGACATGAAGAAGGCCTAGGTTTTCAGGTGGGTGGACAGGGCCAAGTCCAAAGGTAATGAAATGCAAATATCTGGGTAATCAATGTCCAAATCAGGCGATTCTGAAGGAGTTGCACGGTTCTGGCCAGGTGATATAAAAGTGCTGAGCTCATCCTATCCTATATAATAAAAGGCTAATTGCAAATCAACCGAATGCAGAATGACCGGTCACTATGACGCACACTGAGCACCAGGGGGCAGACGCGCAATGCGGAAGCTGGGCTCACGGCTGGTGAGCACAGCAGCAATGGCGGAAGCCTCTCCCGCCTCCACAGCAGCGCTAAGGACCCCGAGGGGGGATGTCTGACTGCCGGCTTAGGATATTCCCCAAGGGGTCCCAGACTGCGAGAGGATGCAGGCCGGGCTGAGGGACCCCCACCCCCACCCCAGTGCACGAATGTCATGCACCAGGCCTCTAGTGTCTAAAGGTTTTCCTGCCTGAATCCCCAGCACAGGCACCTTCCTTCAGGGTTTTTCAGTCAGGACAAAATGGGGCTGAAAGCTAACGTACTGATAACTACGTATTTAGCCACCAGCTCCTCAGGATAAAAACATTTGTGTGTATAAATACACACACGACTTTTTACTCCTATCAGTGGAATGGAGCGCACAGTTTTCAAATAATAATAAAGTATACAATTCTCTTTAATGTAAATTCCATACGGCCAATTGATTTTCACAGAATGCTTTTGTTGATTTTTGCCAAACTCTGGTGCCTGCAGCCAACCTAGTGTTTGCTGATGCCTTTGTGCGGTTCCCACGTGAATGCTGGTTGGTAATTTTGTTAACAGTAACAAACAAGACGAAAGTGAAGCAAGATGCATGTGAGAACTTGGCTCACTGTCAACCGTGTGAGCGACGACTTCGCTGGATCGCACACACTAGAAGGATACTGGCCCAGTTTTTGTGCTATTCACAATATAATGGCTAAGGACACAACACACTTTTCAGTTGAAGCTGTGTTATCAACATTTTCTCCAGTGCTTTCTCGGGTCTGGATAATCAACAAAACAGTTAAGTGAAACCATGGCCAATGTCAAGCCACCAGAGTGGTCATTAAACATGGAGTTGGGAAGAGATGAACAGTAGCCCATCATTAGACAGTATTTCTACCAGAGACAATAAACACGGACAACCTCAAGAGCCAAATAACAAAATCTAAAAAATTAATTAGAAAAGTATGGATAGCATTATTACCTTTGTTTCTACTATAATTTATCTATTTTCTTTTGGTGAATAGTCATCACAATTGGTATAATTCTCATTCAAACACAAACACTAAAACATTTACAGAGTAAGTACATCAACTGAGTCAAAAGTGAGAAGTGAGCATGGGTTCACAGGAAGGCAGAAGCCCACAGTGCTTACCAATGGTGCCGCCCAAAGCCATGGCTCCCGACATCTGAGCCAACAATTCCGGGCTCGGGTTCAGGCCTCCAAGGGTGGCTGCCAGGCCTCCAGCCACGCCGATCATGCCCAATGCATTGCCAAGACGAGCAGTTCCCTGGGTGGAAAGGCCGGCCAGGGCACCAACACAGCACAAACCTGAGCCCAGGTACATGATCTTTCCAGAGGAAGAGGGAGAGGGAGAAGAAGCGGGGGGGGAGGGGGGCGGGGAAGGGGAGAGAGAGAGAGAGAACATCAAAACTTTTGGTCTATTAACACAGGAAAGACCGCTTGTGAGGAAACGTGATTCTCTAAAAACATCTTTAAATGCAGACAATAGAGAAACCACTATGAGCTCTTCTTTTAATATTTCGGTATATTTTCCTACCCATTAGGGATACTAAATACTCTCCATTGTACTTGCAATTATACCATTCATGTAAATTGGCTTCTTCGGGATTTGATGGCATGCACAAATGCATATGAAAGTACCTAAATCTAAATTATGTCATTATGGGATCTAACCAAATGCTGGAAAGGAGGCGACCGCTGACGCTGCCTGTGCCAGGGGACCGGGCCACACACTGCACGAATGTTGTAACTCCGTCCCATGAGATCCCCGGGAGGAAAGAATCTTCAGCCTCATTCACAGAAGAGAAAACCAAAGCCTGAAGAGGTTCCATAATGTTTCCAAGGTCAGCTGATCGGTGAGTAGCAAATCTGGGTCAGACATGGGTCTCTCTGACTCACCGCTCCAGCTCTTCTCAAAAAGAGACTGTGCTCATTCAACAAATGCTACATGTTGGAAGCAGGAGAAACCAAGGGAGACGGGATCTGCCTGCTGTCTGGGAGGTTGCAATCCAGTGACCGTCATTGCGAAGACACGGAAAATACCAAGCTCAAAGTTGAGTATTATAATTACATGTAGACCTTTCAAAGTTCAACTAGATTATTTGTTTTGTTATAGAGTATTCATTTTTAAACTATATTTTTAAAATTAATTGGCATAACATCTCCTGATAACAAGAGATGATGTACTAGATTTTAGAGGGGAAAGTAAGAAAAGGACTAATAGTACTTAATAATATACTTTTTCAAATGTATTACTGATTTCATTGCATCCCTACACCAATCCAGCCTGGTGCAAAAAGAGGATGGGCCCTGACCGGTTTGGCTCAGCGGATGGAGTGTTGGCCTGTGGACTGAAGGGTCCCAGGTTCGATTCCAGTCAAGGGCATGTAACTTGGTTGTGGGCACATCCCCAGCAGGGGGTGTGCAGGAGGTGGCTGATCGATGTTTCTCTCTCATCAATGTTTCTGACTCTCTATCCCTCTCCCTTCCTCTCTGTAAAAATCAATAAAATATCTTTTTTAAAAAGAAAGAGGATGCTAATAACCTTCTTGACTATTTGTACATGTGGAAAAACTTGGGGACAAACAGGGGGACCCACATTTGCACATTCAGGGAGTGGGTCAACCTGGCTCTAGAATCCAGGGTCCCGATGCTTTATTTGACCAAGATGTTTCTAGAGTTACTGTTGTATCTGCATGATAAAGTGTGGATATTAGTAATGAGAATGTTACTCCAATTGAGGGAAAAACAGTGGCAAAAATAGCAACTTTCCGAAGAGCCTCTTACTTGTTCAATGTTATAACCACTGGAGAGGGCAGCTAAATATCCTCCAACAAAGGTACCAGCAGGGAGCAGATACAGGTAGTTGTATTCCGGGGGGTCAGTGGGACGCTTAAACATGTCCAGCATCCTCTGAGTCACCAGAAAGCCACCTTATCAAATAAATATAAAACAGAGAGGTTACCTCATTGAGCAACACCATTGTTTTAACGTGCTACAATTTTTCTATTTTAAGCACCTTTATCATCTATGGATAAATATCATGTTAAGTAACAGACGGTCAAAATTAGATGTTACTTTATTATTCAAGCCAGTTCCATTGAAAGAGGGGGGAAAAAACCCTAAATTTGCTATCAGGCAGAACCAACTATTTCCGCATGACTACAAGTAACTAGCCATTCAGACGGCGTGGGAATGCAACCCATCAAAGGCAGGGTTTATTTTCTAATAGGTTATCCTGTTTGTTAAAGTCTATAATAAATGATAAGAGAAAAAGTACACATCAACGGGCACTGGATTTCTTGGACCCATAAAGAATTTTTAGCTACAAAATAGCATCAAATGGATATCGTGCACAAATTAAGTACTAAGCGTCCAGTTTTTAGAAATAAACGCAGGCTAGGCTAAGGCAAAAGACTAAAATTTTTATCTCAAATTAGACTTATCTAGAGATGTTATGGTGATCATGCTTCATAACTTAATGACCAACTATGCATGTAATAACTTCCTAGCTAACTTGTATTTGTTTTATTTCTTTTGGGACCTTGAAGTTATATCAAAAGAGTTTCTAAAACTTACAGACAGGCAAAGTAACTAATTTCCCTCCATAGAAAGCATTTATGAACTGAGTGAAACCTTTTTAATGGAATGTCTATGTTATACTCATTTATATTTGCTTATCATGTCCCTGTTCCAAACAGCACCGTGGCTTCTGTCGCCGCCATCGTACCTGCGATGTTGACCGAGGATATGAAGGTAGCAAGAGCAGCGAGGCTCTGAGCCGTGGTGGAAGGGTACAAATGCCCGCCCATCAGCGCCAGCCCACCAACTGCAGTCAACCCTGCGAAGAAAGCATCAAGATGGTAAACAGCCACAGTGACACCGCCAATCAATGTCACAGCGGAGGACGTCACAGGCACAGGTTCACGAAGGAGAAAGTTCTCACACAGCCTTCCCCCTGAGGTACCATTTGGGCAAAGAGTTAACAACACCCCTCCCCCTTTTGCATAAGATTCTGACCTTCCTCAGTCTTTCTATCTCCGTTCCCCTGCCAACGACATAAATCAAAAAGGTCGTTAGACAACGCTGCTATGGTGGAAAGGGACCCCCGGGGATAGGCTGCAACTGAACTGGAAGGAACGGCCCCTGGACTAGAATACGTGATGGTGAAGCCATAGTTTGGTACTTCTTGGAACTGGGCATCATCCCTGCGGAGATCCCGAAAGCCATGCCTATGGCCATGTTATAAGAGACGCCCACAGCGGCCAGGAGGCGTCCAAGCAGGGCAGCTCCCACGTGTGTCCAATGTGGGTCTCGTTCCTCAGATCCAAGCTCTCACTGGGGGCCACAGGGAACAGCCCCCGGGCAGGGTGTGGACTGCAGCAGGGCCCTCTGTGAAGACTCGCCCCCAGGGAGCCGCCGATGCTGCCCTACTGGCCGCTGGGTCCTGCCCCATAAGCTTCAGGTGAACCTGACATCAGGGGTGGCAGCTGCAGACTTGCTGGGCTGCACACTCAGCTGGATCTAAGAGCTCCAAGAGGAGGCTGCAGCACGAGTCTATGGAGCACTGCTTCCCAAATGTTATGGGGGGAGGGGGGTCCCTTCTTCCATGGCGGTCACAGCCGAAGGAAATGACAGTGGCTGCACTGCTGGAGATGGAAGCAGCCCAGCCCAGCCCCGTGCCTGTGGGAGCCCAGGCCGCCACAACCACAACCCCTGACGCCAAGCCAGACCATTAGCAAACACAGACTTCATAAACCTCCTGCAAAGCACTCTATAAACCAGGGGTGGGCAAACTTTTTGACTCGAGGGCCACAGTGGGTTCTTAAACTGGACCGGAGGGCCGGAACAAAAGCATGGATGGAGTGTTTGTGTGAACTAATATAAATTCAAAGTAAACATCATTACATAAAAGGGTACGGTCTCTTTTTTTTTTATTTTTATTCATTTCAAACGGGCCGGATCCGGCCCGCGGGCCGTAGTTTGCCCACGGCTGCTATAAACCCATGCAAACCCGAGGCTGGGGAAAGAGGAACAAACCTGAGATGGCATTCGTCACGGACATCAGTGGCGAGTGGAGGGCAGGGGTCACTCCCCAGACGGTGTGGTAGCCCACAATGCCGGCCAAGCCGAACGTGGTCACCATCTGGGAAAAGGCTAAATTGGGAGCTGAGAGGCCCAAGCCCAGAATCCCGGTGAGACCTGGAGAAGGAGAGGGAAGAGGATGAGCTGACAGCCACTTATCTCAGGAAGATTGAAAGCACATGCACACCCACAGACAAGCAAACACGTGGAATAGCCAGTGCTTTTCAATTCCACACCCTTGCCAGTAATGAGCAGATTTCTGAGACATGTCATGGTTGGGAAGGGGGAGAGAGGAGGGATCGAGGTATTGTGAACAAAGCTCAACTTCCTGGCCACCTACCCCCAAAATAAAATAAACTGTAAAATCTCTTCAAATTGTTGAGTCACCTTAATAGCAATGTGCACATTTCCCTTTGTGGGGCTTGTTCCCTGCCCTGTTTTAAGTTTCACTGACAATGTCACGTGTGTTTAGACAAGTGTTTTTCTTCCCAATGACAGGCCTATAGGTCTCCCCAAGCATTTCCTACTCAGGCAAGACACAACCTTCCTCTGGCAGGGCTCCTGTGAGGCCAGGTCTATGTCATCTCAGATGTGGCTGAGGGAGAGGGCTTGAAACGCGTAGGAAGGGTTTCACTGCCTCCGGCACCTCCCAGACATATGGCTTCCACCCACCCGGCTCGGAGTTTTGCAATTGCTCCCGAATCTGCGCTGGACTGCTGGCCGGGCAGGCAGCGCCAGCCTCAGCACCAAGTCAGCAAACAGGATTGTACAAAGACAAGGGAACACGGCCAATTAAATTAAGAATGTGCACAATACAAACAGTCAGCTCTGGACACACATCTTTAATTATCGCCTTTCCTAACAGCAAACATGTGGACGGCTGCTGGGAACAGAAGGAAGGGGGACCCAGTGGTCAGGAAAGGCAGAATGAGAGCAGGCGGCCAGGGAGCTGGCGTTGACTTTTCCTGAAGAGGGTCCTTTTTTCCCTGGATGCGAACTATTTCTTTATAAGTGGCACAGACAGAGCATGTAGGCATTGACATTAATTTTACCTTAACTCATTCAATAAGACCGTCGTTTTCATTTTTACTTTCCCACACACATAGAAGATTTCCAGTGCAGAGGGAAAGTTAGATAGGATATTGTCTGGTGCTCCAGTTAATCTTTAGAGAACCTCATGGGGCTGTGGTTAAGAATAACTTTCCTCGAGCCAGAGTGCCTGCATCAAATCCTGACTCGGCAGCTTGCTAGCTGTGTGATCTCAGACAAGTCACTTAACCTCTCTGTGCTATAGTATCCTCATCTGTAAAATTATTAGACCTTTGTCCTCATGTGGAAAAAGACAGAAATCACATCTGCAGGTTTTCTTATCAACTATTTAATAAACTAATGTGTTTTCTACAATACACGTAATAATGTCAGATGTGCAATTTCTATAGTCTGTATAACACAGGAAAAAGAAGAGAAAGGCAGAGAACAAAGAAAGGGGGGGAATAGATTCAAATAGATTCCTAACACATACACAATAAAAAATACGTGTTTTCATTACAAAGGAGGAAGGTCAAGGCAAAGAAAAACAAATACAGGGCCATCCTTTTGTTCACTGGAATATGTCATTGTCATACCTATTAAAATGCAATAAACTTTAACTTTACATAAGAAAAACCTAGAAAAATAAATCATCATATATTCTCATGAATCTCAAACAGAAATGGCAATTTACAATCCTACTGATAAATGTACTCTCTGTGTACATTACAATAATCCAGCTTCTTTCTTTTAACAAACAAGTGCAAGTAGGGACACTGCCCATTTACTCACAACGTTCACAACTAGAGGTTCTCTTAGTCATTTTGCTGAGGTCTGCTTTTTATTCAAGGAGAGTTAACATACTTAGCTTTCAAACATCTGGACTCACATGGGAATTAGGGGAATGCTGAGGCTACAAGAATTCTCTGTGCCTGGTGCTGGTCCTTAATTCTTCAGTTTGCTTTTGTTTGGGGTTGGTTTTGGCTCTAAGCAGATCTAAACACTTTTAATTTATTCTATGAGAGAGAAACCAATATAATATCAAATACCCACATGTCAGACTCAACAATTCATAGCCAGAATGAATATTTATCCTTATGTGATAATAACTCTGTAGTGTTTTCACAAAAATGAATTTAAAAACAAAGACTGGCTGTTAAATTGTAAAGAAAAGAGATAATCGCTTAAAAATTGGATTTTTTTGTACGAGGTGGATAATTTAGAATGTTGGCCAAATGGGTTCCAAGGCTATGCCTGTACTGCCCACTCTTCCGAGGAAACATCTGGTTCCCCAGTGTTCCTCAGTCTGACCCAGCTGTGCTGACCATCAGAACTGATGTTTTATAAACCGCCAAATAAACAAACAACCACATTTATACGCACTTCACGTCAACACGATCTGACGTACACCACTACTCAATATATCTGACGTAGATAAAAATATGAACAATCATATTTAAAATGTTTTTATAAAAGGAAACGTATTCACCGCCTGTGTATGCTTTCCCACACATTCATTCCAGTATATAGCATGGTGCCTGTTAGCTCCTGGGGTAGCAAATCTACACAATCTCCAACTCCACCGGGTGGGACAGACAGCATGTTTATGGAAAACTGCTTCTACGGGCCCAATTCCTAATGGAATCCAAAGACGGGCAAAAGCATTTCACTGACTACTCCTGACATGACTATCCAAATTCAGATCATCAAGACCACACGCTGGTGAGTGGGAGGGGCCTCACCCGCGGTGTACGCCGAAGCCGTGGTCATCGTTTTCTTGAAGGGCGTGACTGTCGCTGCTTTTTCAGCTTCCAGCTCAGCCACTGTCTTCGGCTTCTCTGGGGCGCCTTGAGGAATGTTTTTCGGTGTGGGAGCGGGGAAAATCACTTCACCATCCTAACAGGAATTAGCAAAAAAGCATTTCTTAAGTCAATCCAGGGTTTTAGAAATAGGTTGGAGGGGGAAAAAACTGTTCTTTTAAAAATACTTTTAAATAAATTTGTACAGCCCTGGCCGGTGTGCTCAATGCTTCGAGCATCAGCCTGTACACCAAATGGTTGCGGGTTTGATTTCCGGTTGAGGGCATGTATCTGGGTTGCAGGTTTGATCAGGCCCTGTCCAGGTGTATGCAGGAGGCAACCAATCGATGTGTCTCTCTCACATCAATGTTCCTCTCACTCTTTCTCTCTCTCTCTCATTTCACCCCCTTCCACTCTCTCTATAAAAATCAATTTAAAAATATCCTCGGGTGAGGATTAACAAAAAAATAAATAAGTAAAAATAAATAAATTCATATACTAGTAATTTATAAATTATTCTATAAGATAGATAAAAGCCTAAGTGACCATTACGACTGGTCAACAGAACAACCAGTCAACCGGTCGCTATGATGCGCACTGACCAACAGAGAGCAGATGCTCAACGCAAGAGCTGCCCCCTGGTGGTCAGTGTGCTCCCACAGCCAACCTCCCGCCCCCCCCTTCCCCTCCCCGCCAGCTGGCCCCGATCGCCCCAATCAGGACTGGGCAACAGGCCGAGGGACCCCACCTGTGCACAAATTCGTGCACCGGGCCTCTAGTTTTATATAAATATATAATGCATGTTTATGTAAATATGTTTGTGTTACACATACATGCATAGATACACAATTTGTATGTGCATAGAACACACATGAAAGAATACAGATCAAATCCTTAAAAGCACATAGGTTTGAGAAACATTTCATTTTCACTTTATTCAATTCTGATTTTTTGTTTTGCTTGTTTCCGTTTTTCAAAAGCTATGCATATTTTAGGTGTGTCATGTGTGTATATAAGTCTTTGCAATAGCTAAGTCATTCTGCATTTTTAAACAATTTTATTGGCAAAAAAGCAACACATCACTACTTTATTAGAATAGGTCCCAATTCCAAACTAGGATTCTTCCGTGGACAGACACCCTAAACCAAGTTTGCAATGAAAACTCAGGAAAGAACAGATCTCTGTACCCACCTTCATCACGACAGTCCCTCTAATGACGTGGCCCATTGTACCAAAGTCAAAGTCATCTTTCACTTCAAAGTAAAAGTTATCTTTGTCAGGGCTGATGGCCTTCAGGAGCTTGGTGATGTTGTTGGAGTACAGGGTGCTGGCCTGTGTGGCCATTCGGCTGGGGAGGTCTGTGTAGCCTATATGAGTAACTCCCTGAATGAACAAAAATGCAGTCAGAAAGGCCTATTCGTATGCTCCCATTCTTTCCAGGACAATTCACAGTCATAGGCAAGGCTACGTTTCGAAATTCTGTATCTTTATAAATACATACACATCCTCACAAACAAATATACTTTCAAAAGGAGCTTTAAACGTGCCTATTTTTTATTTTTAAAATGTTCAGGCTTTGGTTTTTCTAAATACATAACGGAATAAACACTCACACAAGTCCCTGGAGATGTGGGAATTGGTTCATAGAAGAGGAAGCTTTGAGTGATACCTTATGAACATACAGTTCTCCTGGCTTCGTGGTTTCAAAGTTTCCACCAGCCTCTGCAGCTAAATCCACAACAACTGAACCTTCCTTCATTGACTCGATCATTTCTCTACTAAATAAAACCGGAGCTTTTTTACCTAATAAAACCAAAGAAAACAGTACAAATTACATCATCATTTTTTAAAACTATATTCTGAGTATTACAGTCGTCTCTGGGCACTCAGGAACTCAGCGTCTGAAATTTAAACTCCTGCAAGAGACCCCTAAAGTCCATGCCACAGGTGAGAGTGGTCAATCTTAAGGAAGCATAGGATGTGAGCTGCAAAGCCAGGGCGGGGATGGAGCCAATCGCTCAGCATGGAAATCCCAGCACTGCTCTTCCCAAAGGGTTTACCTCCAGGACCACTCATGAGAGAGAAACATTTTGCTTGGTTTGTTTTTGTTTTTGTGGGTTTTTTTTTTTAAAAAAAAAAGTATAATAATAAGCTATTAAGGAAACTATGTGCTCCCAAATTGGACAATTCATGAAAGTCACAAATGTCAAGGGAATATTTGATAGTAATATATGGGTTACAAAACAGAAGCTTCCTAATCATTTTAGCAAACATCACCAGGTATTCCTGCATGTTATATTAATCTATCCTAATTTAACACAGGATAGCTCTGAGGAGAGTCAAGAAAGTGCCATGGATGCATGGTCTAATGAAGCTGACTTAGGCAGCCCTGTGGTGCACCAACACAACCCCTCCATCTCAGTAGAAAAAGACTGCGAAGGCTAAGAGGGCTGTGTCCAGAAATGCAGAGATCCTGACCCAAGCTAAAGTCAAGCAGAGTACTTTTTTTTTCATGGGAAATCCAAAAAAAAAAAAAAATCAAATGACCTTTATTATACAAATACATTTATACTTACATGTTGCCTAAAAACAGGTGGTTAAACCCCAAAAGACCCACAAATTTATCTGGTGGGCAAATGGTGACTCAAGCTAAGTACTTTCTATGTGAGCTCCACCCCTGGAACCAGAGGAAAATGTTCTCTGAATAATTAATTACTTGTCTAAGGAACCACGGAAAAAGCCAGGCCAGCAAAAACTTGGGTTTCACAAACCAAAGGCCTGGAGATACTCCTCAATGTACTAATGCCTACGAAACACATTGGTCAACGGCATATTTTAGCAGATTGGAGAAATCCCTAATGAGCTAATTAAAGAAGAAATCTAAAAACAATCTTTTACCTAATAATTAAAGAACATACTTATTTAGAAAACTTTGATTATGTTAATAATTTCCCTCTCATAGCAGCAAATTTCCATGTAGCTAAAAGTCAAAATTTTACCACAACTCTATAAGCTATGGAAATTCTCACAAAACAATCTCACACTTGAATAATAGCATAAATAAGAAAATGTATAATAGTCTCATATAAATTATAACATGTGTGCCTTCCAATACATGTTAGATGTACATTAGCTACCAAAATCCCTAAAAAACTAATCAATGAGTATTTATTACACATTCTGATTTTACCAGTTAATACAAAATGATTTAAAGGTTATCTTTAAAAACAGAAATAATACTGTTTATTTCTCAAGCCATTCAACTTAGCTCAGAACAAGGCTAATTCATAAAAGGGCCTCAATGGTCCAGCCGGCGTGGCTCAGTGTTTGAGTGTCAACCTATGAACCAGGAGGTCGTGGTTTAATTCCCAGTCAGGGCAATCGAACCCAGGCCTGGGTTGTGGGCAGAAACCCCAATAGGGGGCATGAAGGAGGCAGCCAATCGATGATTCTCTCTCATCACTGATGTTTCTGTCTCTCCCTCTCCCTTCCTCTCTGAAATCAATAAAAATATTTTTTTTAAAGAAAGAGCCTCAATGAAATGGTTATCTTCATAAAATTCGGGTAAAACACAGGTCAGCCGTGTTTCTCCTCAGGGAGACCCACGCCAGATCGCCTTCCATGGGTGCTGGTTCCTCACCCTCACGAGTACGTCCAGAGCCTGACAACCTCAGAGACCACCTTCGACATTCCACATGGTCCTTGAAAACATCTGACTTCCTACTGCTAACGTCGCTGAGCATTTCAGTCCCGAGTACGGTTTGCAAGACCAGGTGTCACCAATGGAAGAGAAGGGAATTAGGCTAACAGTCTACAGGCCAGACCCTACAGTGGGTGTTTCCTACATCTAGTCCTCAAGTAACTCTGCAAGGTAGAAATTTTTACCCGCTTTCAGAGATGAGGAATCTGAGAGACACATTCGCTGTTAACACTCCGGTGTGGGGTGAATTTCCCGCCAAAATATAAGATGGCTCTGTCTTTTGGTTTTGTTCCATCCACCAATTTGCAAGACCAGGTGTCACCAATGGAAGAGAAGGGAATTAGGCTAACAGTCTACAGGCCAGACCCTACAGTGGGTGTTTCCTACATCTAGTCCTCAAGTAACTCTGCAAGGTAGAAATTTTTACCCGCTTTCAGAGATGACGTTTCCCGCACTCCAAGTGTTAAGCGGTGGTACCGGGAATCTCGATCTACTCATCTGTCTCCGAGTCAGGATCTGACCCCCAATGAACAAATGAAATGCGACCAGATAAAATGACAAAGTGGGGAGGAGGAAAAAGGCTGTCAGCTGCTCAGCAAATTCACATTTCTTATGGGCTGAACTGTGCCCCTGGAAAATTCATGGTTTTGTTTTTAAATTTGTGTGTGTTAATTTAAGTAGAGTTGGATTTTGTTCTAGTAGCCCTGGAAGGCTACTAAAGTGTTCTCTTCTTCCCGAGCACACAGCTAGGCGACAATCCCCAGCTTCCCTCACAGTTAGATTTGGCCGCATGACTAACTCTTAGCAAAAGAAATGTGAGCAGGACTGGTGTGCGCCACTGCCAGGGTGATATCCTGCACCTAGAAGGGTTCAGGAATCTGGAGAAGGGGCTGCGATGTAAATTAAATAAACTAGACATGAAATATAAATTTGGAATACGTGGGAGAGCCAGATGGAGCTTAGCTTTTAGTAACTAAGTTCTCTCTGAATCTCCGGACCCAGGGCTTTGTATTCACACATTTTTGCCCTAAAGCAAAGCAAACACACATATCAAAGGTAAAGTCTGGTAAGCAGTAAACTATCCAGTTGTTCAGCTGTTTGACCAGCAGCAGGTCATAACATGTAGATTTTCAGGTTTGGGGAATGCCCTCAGCTGTCTGGCAGCAGGCAATAATACTAATCTTCAGCCCTGCTGAAGCCTCAAGGTTGACCCACCTTTTGATGATCTTCTTGCATTTATGACCTGCTGGAATTAGCCCCCAGCACGCCACGACTAGGCCTCCCACACACACCCCTCTGCGTCCCTGTCCTCGGCTGGCTGGAACAGAGACAGCGCCCAGAGTGACCTGCACAGCTTCATGACGGTGATGGCCACATTGTCACGCCTGAATCCCCCAGGGGACCACATGAAGGAGAGCTGCCCACCAATGTGTCAACCATCCACCACTGTTAACTCAGCAAGAAGTACACTTCTAGAATGTCTGAGCCATTACACACTTCGGGGTTAAGTTGTTATGCAGCTAGACCACGCTAACTGCTACTAAGCACAAGAAAGGATGGGGCAAGGGGGATGCAGGAGATGCAGAAATGCACAGGGTGGGAAGTTCTCGCTGTTAGCTCTAGCGGGGGCTGCTTCACCTAAGACAGCCTCCGCCTCCCCATCCTTTTCCACCCTTTTCCACTCGGGGACTACCCGCAGGGAGCACAGTGCTTCCCAATGTTGCGACATACTTTTGGACAAATAACAGACCAAACCAGAATACAGTTCTGTAGCGCACATTTTCCTAACAGAACATTTGTTAAATTTAGCCCCGTCTCTCACTAAATGTGCTCAAACACACTCTAAGAAGACAAGACTGATGAATGGAAACAGAAAACTCCCCATTCTGGCACCCTCCTCTCGATGACAAGTCGCCCTGTGGGTGTTGAAATCTACCAAGAGGTGCGTAGACAGCCGGTGATTACCAACCCTTGGTAACGATGTTGCAACATGTAAGTATTTCTCTCTGCCCTTCACAATTCTCAAAACCAAGGAAACTTTGTAAAAGTAATATTATAAAATTCTACACAACTATTCTATACAATAATATATTTAAGGAAGAGGAGGATGGTAAATGAATCTGATTACTCAGAAAAAAAAAAAAAAAAGTTAGGCCCAGGCGGTGTAGCTCAGTTGGTTAAAGTGTCATCAGGATACAACGGTTGCATGTTCAATTCCCAGTCAGGGCACATTAAATAAGTGCAACAACAAATCAATGTCTCTCTCTCTCTCTCTCTCTCTCTCTCTCTCTCTCATCATTTTTTTAAGTTAAATAATTCAACTAAGTTGGAAATCACTGCTCTATATAGTTTTGTCCTGGAAGATCCTAATGCTTGCAGAAGAAAGAACAGAGTCATCTGAACCTTTACTTTAGGGCAGGGGTGGGGAACGTCCAGCCTGAGGGCCATATAGGGCCCTGGAAATCATTTGGTCTGGCCCTGCCAAGGCATTAAGGGTGAATGAATTAAATGTTTGACCAAATAGAGCAAGCTAACTGTTAGGTTGATCATTCTGTATGGCCCACAAAGGATGTTATAAATCTCCAAATGGCCATTGGCAGAAAGAAGGTTCCCCACCCCTGCTTTAGGGGGAAACTTTGCTCAGTCATCAAAACAAAATTATCTTCATGGAATTTCAAAAATGGAGAGTGCATCGCTGTAATCCTTCTCTCGTCTGAAAGAACAAGTTTAAAAATCAGTGCGGAAAGTTTTTCTTTTGTGCTATATTTCTATTCCATGTAAACGACATGGCCGCATCACTAGAGAGCCCATGCTGGTTTTCAGAAGAGCTCTCTCAGAGAGCTCCCAAATAGTCCAAGAAATCCTGGGAGTGGGGAGTTGGAGATATCACACTCCCTGATTTCCAACTATAACACAAAGCTATAATAATCAAAACATGAGGTACTGGCACAAAAACAGATGCATAGATCAACTGAACAGAATAGAGATCACAACTTACAAGGTCAATTAATCTATAACAAAGGAGGCAAAAATATACAATGGAGAAATAACAATCTCTTCAACAGTGGTGCTGGGGAAAGTGGATACATAAAAACCATGAAACTAAACCACTATCCCACACCATACACAAAAACAAACTCAAAACAGGCTAAAGACTTCAATGTAAGACCTGCAAATATAAAACTCCTAGAAGAAAACACAGGTAATAAACTATTTGACATCAGTCTTAGTAATATCTTTCGGGTGTGTCCCCTCGGGCAGGGGAAACAAAAGCAAAATAAACAAACAGGACTTCATCAAATCAAAAAGCTGTGCACAGTAAAGGAAACCATCAACAAAACAAAAACACAACCAACCGATGGGAGAAGATACTTGCAAGTGACATAGCCAACAGGAATTAATATCCAAATTATATAAGGAATGCGTAAACTCCATAACAAAAAAATAAACAATCCTATCAAAAATGGGCAAAGGAGCCCTGGCCAGGTTGCTCTGTTGGTTGGAGTGTCCTCCCATACTCTGAAAGGTTGCGGGTTTGATTCCCAGTCAGGGTGAGTACGGGAGGCAACTGATCGATGTCTCTCTCTCTCTCTCACTCACTCTCTCTCTCTCAAATTAAAAAAAAAATGGGTGAGGATTTTAAAAAATGGGCAAAGAACACAAAGACAGTCTCAAAAGAAGATACACAGACAGCCAACAGACATGAGAAGATGCTCAACATCACGGGAAATTCACATCAAAACCACTTCGCCTGCAGAATGGCTGTCATCAATAAATCAACAAACAAGAGTTGGCAAGGATGTGGAGAAACAGGAACCCTTGTGCACTGTTGGAGGGACTGCAAATTGGTACAGGCACTGTGGAAAACATTACGAAGATTCCTAAAAAGGCTAAAAATAGAACTACCTTACAGCTCAGCAAGTCCACTTCTGGGTATGTATCGGAGAAAAATGAAAACGCTAGCTCCTCAGTCTTCAGTTACCCTCTGCAGTGTTCCTACCCAAAATGGAGCCAACGGAGCATTCTCCATCTTCCCTTGGATAACCCTGGAAAAATAACGGGATTGTACCAACCAAGACCTAAGGAAGGCCCCCGGGATCATCAGGGTGGCAACATCTGCTGAGCCACTATTGTGTGCCAGGCTGTGTGCCAAGCACATGCCACCACGCCACCACGGGCGACAGCCAACACTCTCGCTGAGAGCACAGGGCACAGCGCAGCTGAGAACCACTGGGATCTGAGGCACCGGCACAGGGCTGTGAATGAAGGAGAAGGAGGGCTTACCACCCAGCGGGAGGCGGCAGAAACCAAATCTCAGATGGAGGAAGGAAGTGTTAACTAATGAGTAGGCTTTCGAGGGGCAGGGCAGAGCCGGGACACATTCCAAAGAGAGGGAACGATGTGTAAAGGCCCGAAAGTCCTTGGTCTATTTGAGGAGATCACCGCGGCCAGCATGACTGAAATCCGACCCAGAGAGCACTACGTTAGTTTAACATGAGGCCCCAAAGCTAAATCAGGCCCGAAAGCTACATAAATACCCACCCAGCAGTACAGACGTGGTAGCAAAGGTTGGGGGTGTGGGGGTGACCTGACCCAATCCTGGTCATTTCAGATGCCTTTGCCGAATGAGGCAGGGAACCCGGTGCTCCAAGACACAGTTATCATTAATAAACAAAGCCCCAGGCTTTCCAATAATTCCGGCTCAATCACACAGTGAGGGCCAGACCTGAGGCGGGGAAGGGGCAGCGGGAAAGCTTATGATTTTCAATGAGGTGGCCTTCAGGAAACCTTTACATGGAAGACTGTCTCTGGCAGGTAGACTTGGCCTGTGCTCCACAGTACTCCATTCTCCCTGGAATTCAGGTGACATCTGCCTGCACACGGTCAGTGCCAAAGCACCACGCTTGCTCCTCACCCCTTCCCACTCTCCCCTCCTTAACTCACTGATCAGATCTTCAACCTGATTCAGCCTCTTCCTGGTCAAATAGTCCAAGTCTATGAAAAGTCTCGCTAACAGGGTTCCAGGACACTAGGAATGCTAAAAATCATCATTATGTATATATATATATATACACACACACACACACACACACACACATACCTAAGCACGAATGACCATTCGACTGGCCGCTATGACGACACACAGACCACCAGGGGGCAGACGCTCAACGCAGGAGCTGCTGCCCCCTGGTGGTCAGTGTGCTTCCACAGCCAACCACCCTTGGTTGGCCAACCTCCTGTGGTCCCTCCCCTTGGCCAGTTGGCCCCAACTGGCCCCAATTGCTGGCCAGGCCAAGGGACCCCACCTGTGCATGAATTCGTGCACTGGGCCTCTAATAATAATAACAACAACAACAACAATAAAGCTCTCGTGTCTCAAAAGGTGTAGCAGGAAGATTATGAGCACAGCCTGAGCATGCCCAGAGCGGGGCTGCCTTACTTTCTAAGTAGTCTCGAAGGTCCAAGAGCTGGACAGGAAGGCTGGGAGCTGTCCTGTGTGCACAGTGCCACAACATGGGACAGCCAGCGAGGCCCTCTCCTGACATCACCTAAATCAAGTGAAATTCCAGCCTTGAACCGATTGCCCATCCCACTCCTGGGGTCCAGATGATGGAACGCGTATGTGGTACAAAATCCCAGGCCGCACAATAATTAGCTGGCTCCAGAAATATTTCATCCCACATACACCCCACACAAGCACAAGATCACTGTCTTTTCAAGCCCCCTGACGGATGTGCCCCTGGGAGAAAGGAAAAGTTCCCGAGTCCATTAGGTTGTAACCCGAAACGACCTGAGCGCCTGTGTCCCTCTCAGCACTCTCACCCACCCAGGCCTCCAGGACGGCCACGAGGACTTGGTCTAAGGAATCTCAACTCGGAGAACTTCTGACATTTAACTTAATCTCCTCTGGACCCAACTCAAGAAAAGCCTTAGAATAACTTCTGCTCTAGGATCTTTCAGGAGTTGGACATGCCACCAGGTGACCCATGCAGAGGTACATGCAAGGACACTGCTTTTCAAAGGGCATTTGTGCCTTTACACGATCTTTTCTATCTTTTTTTCTAGTACCCATGCTTTCCGGTTTCAGTCCTGGAGGGAGATAAAAGATCGTTAAAAAGATCTTTTTTTTTTTGGTTTTCAAAAGAAAAAAAAATATCAGAAAGGTCCTTTTCAGACCAGCTTTCTGAGTGTGTGCTCTGGACCAATGCACTGGCCTCTCTGTACGTTTAATGTGCTGAGGCGATCGTAGCTTCAGAAGAGGAACAGAGTAAAAAAACTTCTTCAACAGTCTTCTTTCAGACTTGTTAGACTCGGGTAGCTCCATGGGTTAGGGTGTTGTCCTGCTACTTCAAGGTTGTGGGTTCAATCCCCAGTCAGAGCACATACAAGAAACAATCAATGAACACATAAACAAGTGAAACAATAAATCGATGTTTTTCTCTTTCTCTCTCTCTCCCTCCCCCTGCTCCCTCTCTCTAAAAATCAATAAAAACATATCCTCAGGTAAGGATTTAAAAAAAAAAAAGACTTGTTATACAATTTGACTTTCTACTAAAGTACACTTACTATAAACTACTTATAAAAAAAAATAAGATATTATGGGGGGCAGGCCCTAAAAGTCAGTATGTGTTTTATATGAGAAATCTTGTTGCCCTAGCCCCGTGGTCGGCAAAGTGCGGCTCGCGAGCCACATGCGGCTCTTTGGCCCCTTGAGTGTGGCTCTTCCTAAGCCTTAGGAGTACCCTAATTAAGTTAATAACAATGTACCTACCTATATAGTTTAAGTTTAAAAAATTTGGCTCTCAAAAGAAATTTCAATCGTTGTACTGTTGATATTTGGCTCTGTTGACTAATGAGTTTGCCGACCACTGCCCTAGCCGGTTTGGCTCAGTGGATAAGAGTATCAGCCTGCAGACTGAAGGGTCCCGGGTTCATTTCCAGTCAAGGGCACATGCCTGGGATGTGGGCTCGATCCCCAGTTGCGGGGAGGAGGGAGGGGTATGCAGGAGGCAGCTGATCAATGATTCTCTCATTGATGTTTCTATCTCTCTCTCCCTCTCACTTCCTCTCTGAAATCAATAAAAATATATTTTCTTTAAAAAGAAGTCTTGAGTTCTAGCACTCACTTCGAGCTTGATGATCAATAATAATTCTATACACTGTATCCAAACTATCCTGTTCTTTAGTAAGGTCTGGCTTGACTAGATCTAGCTTCAGGGCCTCGTTTACTCCCTGAACAAATGTTTTAGCACCCTCTGCTGGCCACTTGTCGCATCTAGTCAGCAGCTGCCTTTCAAAGGTCAGATGGCACAGCAAGGCCACCCACCCCTCCCCCAAGCCACCTGTGCAACAGCTGAGCCAGGCGCCACTACCACAGAAGGACGAATCCTGAGCGCTCTCCTGCACTGCCTGTTCACGAGTCGTGTCCTGCTGGACGATTTCACAACCACCACCTGGGCCCCTGGCTGGCCTGCTCTGCACCCACCTCCAGGCCTCATTTCTACACACACAGACTCTTCAGAGGGCTGAGCCCATAGGGGCCCCCTGCCCAGCTGCTTATCCTGCCATCTCAGGTGGGATGGGGGTGTCTGGAAAGACCACCCCACCTATCAGGTTTCATCTGGACACACAAGAGGACAGAAAAAAGAGCTGGGAGGCACGTAATGCCCCACAAGCTCATGGATATGATCAAATTCTTGCCCTTGTGATTATCATAGCCAGATTTTGGGGGGAAAGGGTGTTAGAAGAGAACTTCTCCTTTCCTGTGACTTCAGGACAAAGCAACTTCTAATTTTCCAGTTCCCTAGAGAAAGCGAGGTTCCGTTAATAGGCTCTAACACAAGGAACCATAAACCCTATGAGATTTCAGAAAAGAAAAAAATTAGACTCATCATGGTATTCATTATTCAATAACACGTGGAAAGAACATAAGAAGAGAAGAGCTGCCCAGCTGGCATGGTTCAGTGGTTGGGCATCAACCCATGAACCAGGAGGTCATGGTTCGATTCCCGGTCAAGGGCACATGCCCAGGTTGTGGGCTCGATCCCCAGTGAGGGCCTGCAGGAGGCAGCTGATTCGTTATTCTCTCATCATTGATGTTTCTATATATATAAAACAAGAGAAGAGCTAAGAATATAAAAGGTGGAGAGTTTCTTCACTCCCAAATCTTGCTAGATCGAGTTAGTGTTTATTGAGTAAATAAGTGTTTATTAGTTGGACACCATCATCTATTGAGTGAAAAATACTCTTTAGAAGGGGATGTAATACTGGACTAGAAAGTAATTCCTGATATCCAAAGAGCACACAATTTGGTTACAAAGACCAAACATGTCAAAGGACATAATTAAAAGTGACAAAGTGCCCTATCCTTTAGTAAAAATATATATACTGGAAGATACATAAATATACACACAGCCAAAGCTCCCCTGTCTTTCTCTCCCACATATGAAAAAATGATCATCAAAATATTAATAACGGTCTCATCTCTGGTGTAACTTCCGATCTATACTTTTTTCCTCCCTATTTTCAGTACCGTTTGAATTTCCTACAATAAAAAGGTAGCATCTTAATAAAGAGAACAGAAATAAAATAAAAACCAACTTACCAAGGGTATAAACAGAGAAAATTATGTACAAATATAATCTTGTACATAGACTGTGATCTACGAACACAGATAAAAATACACAGAAAAAAGACTGGAAGCAAAGAGACCAAATTACTAACGACTGTTTTTCTCTAGGGCTGTGGTGATTTTGTCTTTTCTGCCTCTCATGTGCTTTCTCATTTACTAGGAAGCAAGTCAATCTTTACTTGAAGAAATTCACTCGTTCAACAGTGATCAACCCTCGTCTGAAGAAGTCATAGTGAAAGTACCTGGGATGAGGGCGGTGCTGATGAGAATATCCACCTCCTTGCACTGCTGAGCGAACAGCTTCATTTCAGCCTCGATGAACTCCTTGGACATCTCCTTCGCATACCCGCCTTGGCCCTCGCCCGACTCCTTCAAGTCCACCTCCAAGGGCTCGGCACCGAGAGACTTGAACTGCTCCAAGGCCGCGGCCCTGGAGAGCGTTGAGGGAAAGCAGCGGTTATTTTAGGCCCTTAATACAGAACCAAGATCATGCACGCAGACATTTTTTAAAAGAAAAAACTGTATATATTCAAAAGTGGAGACTTTCTTTTGATGTCTCTGATTGGACTGTTTCAATGTTTTTCTAAAGGGAGTTAATGCTTTTATGATAAATATTTTTTCGAGGGGGAAAAAAAACTATAGAGAATCCCAACTCCTTAGTCAAATTACAAAAGGAATGTCACTATTACCATCTCCAGTAATCGATTGTCTCTGTGGCTCCATTATCAATGAGGATGGGAGTTCTGACCTACATTAAGATTCGCCTTCATTCAAATCACTCAAGTGGAGGTTTTCATCTGTAAATGTTCTGACTTGTGGGGACTTTTCCCAAATAAATGACTCTTTTACTTGGGCATGTTTTACTGAAGTGATTTTTGTCCATAGTCCTCATTAAATTGTGTTTGAAAAAAAGCAACTTGTAAGTGGTATAAATGGCAAATGTAAAAAGCCAACACATTCAAATTATGTAAAACTACATTCCGTTATTTAAAAAAAAAATGCTGACCAAGCATTGCGCACTGGTTGGAAAACCGGAGCCAACGGATCTCAGCTCTGTGATAGACAGTGTTTAACCCAACAACACCCATCCCACGGTGAATCCCAAACCTCCCTGATGAAAACAATCGCTGCAGCTACCTGCTAACAGTTCCAATTCCCAGGCCGCTTCCCAGACCCATTAAATTCCAATCTCAGCCCAGGCCGGGTAGCTCAGTTGGTTAGAGCATCATCTCAATATACCAAGGTTGCAGGTTCAATCCTTGGTCAGGGTACATACAAGAATCAACCAATGGATGCATAAATAAGTGGAACAACAAATCGATGATTCTCTCTCTCTCTCTCTCTCTCTCTCTCTCTCTCTCTCTCTCTTCCCCCCCCCCCCAGATCAATAAGTAAAATATTTTTTTAAAAAACCTGAGTATGGTGTTAGTTTTCAAGTCTTTTGTTTTATTTTGTTTTTTAAATTATTCCTGCTGTACTGAGTCTCGGTCCTTACATTTTCTTCCACTAAGTAATACTTTTTCACTTAGAGTTCACTTTGAAAAACTGGAAATATTTAAAGAGCTTATAGAGCAGTTCTCAACATGCTACTTAAATTTATAAACTCTAAGGACAGCACAGCATCCACCTGAAACAAGGGTTTTGACCTTGACAGCAGTCACCAGTGAAGCACTCACCTCGTGTCGAATCCTCGAACAATGGCCCCCATGGACTTGGCTGCACCTGCAGAGGCAAGCCCAGCAACGCCACCACCAACTATCAGAATCTAGGACAGAGGGCAGAACCGGCGTGTTTTCAATAAAGTCCATTATCAACGGATTCTGAAAAATCACCCGCTAGTACCTTCAGTGTCTGGTACACAGTCAGAGCTCAAAAATAAACCAGGAGGTGCTGGTGGCAGCCATCAGCCCTCACTCAACGTTCTGAACGATAGACAACTCTAACTGAAGGCCACCGCTTTTTATTTATTTCTTCCTTTTTACTGAATTTATTGGGGTGACGCAGGTTAACATTACACAGGTGTCAGGTGCAAAATTAATTCTGTAAGACATCATCTGCACACTGTATTGTGCGTTCACTGCCCCAAGTCAAGTCTCCTTCCATCATCATCAATGCCCCCTCTATCCTCCTCCCCCTCCCCCCAAGCCACTGTCGTAAAGTTTATCAAAAGAACACTGCTGGCAAAGGCCAACGACCTTCACTGAAAATAGCCTGACAATCAGCAGCTCAGTGTCAAAGCTACAGCCAGCAAGATCCACAGTATGTGTGCAAAAGGTTAACAGGTTCTTCACTCTACGCCAGAACTTCTCCCACTGACATTCCCAGTGTAGCCAGCATTCTAGCTACCCCTCCCCTCGCCAATGCTCAGGTCTGACTATGTTCATAAAGTATCAAAGTAAGTTGCAAAGATGGGGACAACCTCGGGAAGCCCGCTTACTCCAACCCCAATTTGAGCTCAAATGCTTCTGAAAGGAAGAGCAGGTGATCAAGCACCTAATTTTGAACCAATCTGAATGGATTGTAGCTGAAATATAAAGCAATGTAATCAATCTCCTTAACCCTGGGAGGACCCGAGCCAAGGAAACCAAAGAATTCCTCAGAAACTAGAGTCTCCCCTGACTCCTAAGAAACAAAATAAGGAAAATGCTGTCTGTGGTGTGAAAAGTCCTATTATGCTTCCCAGTCAATGGAAGGTAACTCCTTGTTGCTATGGAAGGAAGGAAGGAAGGAAGGAAGGAAGGAAGGAAGGAAGGAAGGAAGGAAGGAAGGAAGGAAAGAAAGGAGGGAGGAAGAGAGGGAGGGAGGGAGGGAGGGAGGGAGGGAGGGAGGGAGGGAAGGAGGGAGAAGCCACCCACAGAAACTGAAGTTTATAAGTTCCTACCCACCCATCATGCCCACTCGTCCTTCCCCCTCTTTAAGACTATACTCCAACTGTGCTCCAGTGCCCTCCCCCCTGGGCAGTGTCTCAAAAGTCCTATGAAAATTGCTCTTAACGGTGATGGTTTGTTTGTTGGGGCGGGGGGAGAGAGGGGGGGACTCTACGGGAAAGGTGACAAAGAGGGACCAGAAGGAACAAACAGGCTCTGGGCTCCAGGGCCCGCCCCAGTTGTACCCACTGAGCCGCTGATTGTCAGGCTATTCTCAGTGAAGGTCGTTGGCCTTTGAGTGTCATTGCTAAAACAATGACATGAAATAAAATAAGTGAAAATCACAGGAGAGGCCAAGTTAGCCTCAATCAGAAATAACAGAACACTCCACAATTTAAAAGAGGGAACAGCACTAGAATCAAGCGATGTAATCTTAGAAAAGGAATGTATTCTTTCTCTCCACCTAAACACCTGTAATTCTCTCCTCCCGCCTGTTTAAAGCAATTAACTAGATTTCTCAAAGCTGATATGGCGGGTTTTTTGTTGTTTTTTGTTTCACGGTGTGGTTTTGTGTGTGTGTGTTTTCACTCTTCTAGGTCAGTGGTCGGCAAACTCATTAGTCAACAGAGCCAAATATCAACAGTACTTCTTCAAAATAGACTCGCCCAGGCCGAAAACCGACTTCTGGGCATGGGCCACGAAGTTTCAATCGCACTGTATGCGCCCCCGCACGTGGTATTTTGTGGAAGAGCCACACTCAAGGGGCCAAAGAGCCGCATGTGGCTCTCGAGCCGCAGTTGGCCGACCACGCTTCTAGGTGATTTACTTTGTGTGAGAACTTCGGGTTTATAATGACAAAGTGCTTTAGAGCAGGAAGCACCCCACAGACAGGTACACCCGCGGGTGGATGACAGCAGGTCAGGTCCTGTCTCCTGCACATTATTCTGTCAGGATAATGACCTGCTTACCCTCAGTTAGTGTACGCAGTGTTGAGGGGTCACACGGAACCCACTCTTCCACCCAGCCATGCCCACCTCTCGGCCCCTCTCCTCTGCTCTCGATCTCGATAAAAGAAAGCGCACCCGTGTCCCTGCCAAATATCCCGGTTACACCACCTCCCATCTCCTGTCCTCATGACCCAACATTCGGCAAAAAGTGAGGAAACCAAGACAATCTTTTCAATGAACCAAAATGTCGCAATCATTGGGAAATTGAGAATTTGCTGGGGGAGAAAAAGAAAGAATTTGCTGAGTGGCATCTTGAAACTGTTTTTAAAAATAGTAGTAAATGGGCTCCACAGAACAAGTCATCCAAAATCCCTTTAAGAATGCAAGTTAGTGCGGCAAAAGCAGAAAAAGGACTGACTAGAACATCTGGAAACATCAACGTGCTTTTTCTCCAGCCATCTTAAGCGGCTCGGAGGCTCCGCCATCTCTCTGTACCTGCCACAAGTCACCCGTGAGAAGTTAACACGCAACAAACATGGGAAAATAGCTGTCTTTCCAAACTACACATCCCCTCGCCTTTAATTCATTCGTATTATGAAGAAACATCAAAAGTTTTCTCTACCTTAGCTGGAGGGACCTTTCCGGCAGCTGTGATCTGACCAGTAAAAAACCGTCCAAAGTGATTTGCTGCTAGTACAACGGCCTTGTAACTTAAAAAAAGAAAAGAAACAAATGCATGAATAATTCCATAAAATGAGCAATTCCATCATATGAAAGACGTGAGCCTCCTATAGCATCATAAGTCACCAATGACATGCTAATCATCAAAGGATGATAGCTAACATTTTATATGGCACCTGCTATGTCAAAAACAGTTCCAAGTGCTATGTATATACTTACGCCTTTAACCTTCATGACGTGGTATGGATAGGTTATTCTCTTCACTTATTCTCTTCACTTCACAGGTGAGGAGACTGACACACAGAGATGAAGAGACTGGCCCAAGCCCTCAGCCGGTTTGGCTCGTAGATAGAGCATCGGCCTGCGGACTGAAGGGTCCCAGGTTTAATTCTGGTCAAGGGCACATGCCCGGGTTGCGGGCACAATCCCCAGTGGGGGGCATGCAGGAGGCAGCTGATCAATGATTCTCTCATCATTGACGTCTCTATCTCTCTCCCTCTCCCTTCCTCTCTGAAATTAATTAAAATACTTTTTTTAAAAAAGAGAGACTTGCCGAAGGTCCCTCAGCTAGTAACCGGCAGAGCCAGAAGTGTAACCCCAGCATCCTGCCCAGGAGGCATATGCTAATCCATGACGCTCCCAGGCCTCTTTCTAACAAACACTGCAGAAAGCCTGTTGTGATAAATTAGACATGAAGGAAAGACAAGAAACCGCTCACAATGGTTTTCTTTGGGTGCTGAGACAACAGGTATTTCAAACTTTTTGTTTTATTTATTACAGTGTCCAAAGTTTCTTTGGTGACTACATCGTATGTATAAGAACAGAGGGAAAACTTTAAAATTAAAGGATTAGATTAGCAATATGCTTGTACATAATAAAATTCCAATTCTAGCCTCAGACCACCAAAAATACCACTTCCCCTGATCTCTACAGGTTGAAAGCATGGGATTTTGAGACAGTGACCTCAGTTCAAGTCCAGTTCTACCACCGACATGCTCTGTGACCTTGGGCAACCTTCTTTAATTCACTCATCCTTGGTTTCCCCACGTATAAAGCCGGCACACAAAAAACAGCCTCTCTTAGTGTTGTCATGAAGACGAAATAAGATAATGCGTGCAAAGCACTTACCTACAGCCTGTCACAATAAGCGCTGGCTAACTACGAGTGTTTTTAGCTAAAGAAATACGCTATGCAACAAGAACTAGTAAATTATACCATCTTTTACTTAAGAGGATATTTTTATCACATAACACTAATTTCATTTTCATGCCATTTTACACTTTTGCACCTTCTCACTTGGTAATAAACACGCTATCTGACTGTTATACAACTGCTTAATGATAAACTCCACCCACTACCTGACAATAAAACCTTTCCTTAATAATATCTTTATAAAATATTTGACATAATAATTGGTGCAAAAGCATGCACTATTTTAAGTTAAATTACATTAAAAGCAGGAAATAATATTTTACAGATTACATAATGTGTTCATCTATTTCTGAATCCAAGTGATGGAAATTTTCAAAGAGCAAACATGATAGACATTCAAAGACCATTGCAAGAATTTAATTTTGGAGTTAGTATTTTAAAAGATTCAATTGCTATACTGAAAAAAAATAACAAAAATGAAGCTGATTACACAGAAATGTACAAGAAAATGTTGATGGTAGAAAAAAATGTTAAGTGGGCCTGTTTTTGATGAGAATAATAAAACTCAGAATGAACATCAATGCACTGAAAGAAATGTGGCTTCAGTGTAGTGTAACCATATGTGTGTATGTGTGTATACCATATGTGACTTAGAAAATGACTTATCACATGTTGTATGATAAGTATACTAGATAATTCATCTCAAACTATACCCTTTGCATGTATCAACTCAGGACATAGTGATTCTTTAAATTGTGTTCCATGGGTCCCCATAGGCTTAAATTGCAGCCAGCCCACAGTGGGTGGGATAGAGAACAGACATGTTCTGGATCCCCCTCACCCCTCAATTCATCTCAGGCCACTCTGCTCTTAGTGGAATTGCTTCTATTGCCTCATAATATTTCCTTTGCTCAAAAGATTCTACAGCTAAAATCCACTGATCTAAAGCTACTGGTTTTGATAAAGACCTTTCTCAAATGTACATTTCATATGACAAAATCAACAGCACCCTTAACAGTTTACATTGTAGCCTGGTTGGTGTGGCTCAGTGGTTGAGGTCAACCCAAGAACCAAGAGGTCAACGGTTCAATTCCCAGTCAGGGCACATGCCCAGGTTGTGAGCTTGATCCCCAGTAGGGGGCGTGCAGGAGGCAGCTGATTGATGATGTCCCTCTCATCGATGTTTCTATCCTCTATCCCTCTCCCTTCCTCTCTCTTTCTTTTTTTTCCCTTCCTCTCTCTCTAAAAAAAAACAAACAAAAAAAACTATTTTTTAAAAGTTTACATTGTACATTTTCTATAAAACATTTAAGTCCCTCATTGCATAACATAACTCTTCTACAAACTAAATAAATATAACAAAAATTTATTGTGTTCCTTGGTATATCATTTATATCACACACAAGAATGTCTTTAAAAATCCATTTGCCATATTACATGAAGGACAACATGTGTTTTTCCTTGTCATTTTTACTTATTGCGTCTCATTTACATCCACAGTGAACAGTTGGAACCCAAAGTAGAATCTGTGGCATATTTGATATGCTACACCTAAGATATAAAACCTAAGAAGACTTTCAGCTCATCTGTCAGAATTTATTCAGGTTATTCTTTTTTTTTTAGGCACTGTTTTTTTAAAAACATTTTCATTTGTTGGTGCCTCATTCATATTAGCAAATTGTCACCACTAATAGTTTTCATGCTTAAAATCTAATTCAACTCGTTTCTTAGCTGAGCTGATTTCATAAGCAGCATCTGACTTCCAGACTTTTCACCCTCTCCAGCCAAGTGAGCAACACGCCGCCCTCAGGGAGCTATTCCTGTCCCTCCCCTGGGGCAGGCGTGACTGCGCAAACAGCCAGTCCTCTGGGCCGGATGGGCCCTGGGATCCTTCACACGGCACTGCTGGCAACAGGTGCACATGCATCAGTGCTCCCAGCAGAGGAAGTTCATTGCCCTCTTTGCCTCAGAGGTTAGAGGACACAGTTAGCCTTCAGTTATCAACACAGGTTTTGACACCAGATGGAACTTCTTCAAGTGCAGACATTTTCCCTATTCATTAAATACTAGTATTTTATGAATGTATGGAAGTAAAACCTAATTAAAATGGTGAATCTGCTAATGTGTATATATTAGACTGAAACATGAAACTGTCAATATCCAACCACTTTTGACCTATAAAAACAGCAATTTATGTTAACTAAGCTGATTGTGGTAATCACTTCACAGTATATATATATCAAGTCATTATGTTTATACCTTAAACTTACGCAATAGTATATGTCAATTATATCTCAGTAAAGCTGGAAAAAAAACAGTAATTTCAACCTAATCTATGCATGTATACGCACATATATGAAATGCAGTCCATTCTTCATACAAATAATCTGACAGTCATTTCCTTTACTGCAAGAAAATACTACTTGCCTCCTACCCAGGAAGATTACAAAGGAGAGCACAACCGAGTACAGTATGAAGAACCATTTCCTATCTGATGACTGGGAAACAATAAAAAGACTCTTGCCCAGCCAGCGTGGCTCAGCGGGTGAACATCAACCTATGAACCAGGAGATCACGTTTGATTCCCAGTCAGGACACATGCCCAGATGGCGGGCTCGATCCCCAGTGTGGGGCGTGCAGGAGGCAGCCGATCAATAATTCTCTCTCATCATTGATGTTTCTATCTCTCTCTCCCTCTCCCTTCCTCTCTGAAATCAATTAAAGATATATATTTATTTTAAAAGCCTTAAAAATAACTGAAGTACACTCTCAAAGGCTGCGCTCTCCAACAATCCTCACGAGTAAAGTCACCCAAGAGAGCAGAGCTACCATGAGCACGTTCTGTGACACCGCCGTCCTGCTGTGCAGCTGAAACAGAAGGGAACCTACCCGGCAATGTTGGCCATGGAGCTCAGCGCGTCATACCCCTGAGCAATCGTGACTCTTGGAACCTGGTCCATCGCCAAAACTGTAGTTTGCCTTTTGGAAAGTTTATCTAGCAAGTCTGGATTTTGGGCTGGATAAATGAAGCTAATCAGTGTTCCCGAGGTCTTTAAAAGGTCGGCTTCATGAATATTTAATGTTGGATTCAGCATGGGGGCCCGCACCTGAGAAAAAAGCCAAATCACCGATTAAAAATGCAAATACCTTTATCACACTTTTAAGTAAAGAAGACAATTTAAATAACGTGCCAGGATTGAAACAATACTCCAGGAGTGATCTTCCAGCAATAAATGTCTGACTACATTCCTGCACAAGGTAAGGAGATCTATGACATCTCCCCTGGACTGAGGAAAGAGCACATGCGACTGAAAATAGTGCCTCGACAGGTCTGACAATGAGCTATGGAGCAGTGGGAAAATATGCGGGTTCTACAACCAGCCTGTCCTCCCAAACCCTGTCACTCTGACACAATTGAGACATTCGAATCAACAGGAAGTTTGGGCTGTGTATTCAAAGACGCAATTCTTGCTGATTTTGACAAACACAAACATTTGGGGTGTTGAGAAGTTAAGAACATTATAAACTAAAATCTCCTGGCTGTATGGATAGATTTATGTCGCCTTAAAATCGCAGGTGAATATTTATAGATGAATGCAATCAAAGGGGTAGCCTTGCTGAACTGGGTTGAAGCAAAAAGCTACAATAAAGTCTGTTCTGTAAAGAAGTATCAGATCCGTCAATGAATGCACACTCCACATGCCTGCAGGTTCCAAATGTCCATGTTTTAAAGCCAAATTTTTTAAATTCCATTTTACAAGTGTTTTGAAATGTGTTTTATATCCAAGTTTAAAATCAATCTTCAATGAATGTTTAGCTCCCAGTCCACAGCAGTGTTTTCAAGCAGGTAAGCATAGAGAAAACAGCGCTGGGAGTAAGTGTTAAAAGGAAATACACCCACCAATACTGGGTCAATATTTTCACTTCACAGCATTTTGTCTCAATTGACCTATGAGACCTTTGTCTGTTATTCCCATTTCGGTTGTTGATCTTGGATGCATATGATTTCGGGTTCTGGACTTTAACTAAGACTCTCTGACAAGGTCTGTCTCTCCTCAGTGAGAATCTATCATATAGATTTAATAAAAATGAGGGGAAAATTTTGCATTGATTCTACCGGCCCCTATCGAGTGCTGGGCTAAGACTGTCGGCATCGGAGTGAAGCCAATGGCATGTTTCCTTGAATGTGCTCTCAGACCAGTGGTTCCTCAGGATATTAGCAAGCTGGATAGAAAGAGAAGCCCCCTGGTCAAGCAGTTTATTAGAGCAAGTATAGTGTCTCCATATCACAGGATCCCCAGTGCCTTCAATACGCTCACACATTGCAAATCCCTAAAAGGAACACAGCATTTCCAAAACGTATGTGCACTACACGGAGCCTTTTGTGTGAGACATCTCAAAACGTTACCATCCCTAAAATACACATTGGATGGGTTACCATTTTTCTATTTTTCCTAAGCTTCTTTACTCTACCAAGTTATGTCACCAAGTATCTGCACACCTGTAAAAGCTTTAGTGAAATTACAATTTAGCTCCATGTCATACGTTTTACTTCTCATTTTCTATAGAAAAAAAAACACACAGTTTTGTGTCTTCTGCAAGAACCACTACTTAAGACCCTATCAAGAGAGTGGAGTTTATGTAAAAAAAAAAAAAAGGATTGTGTCTGTGTGTGTGTGTGTGTGTGTGTGTGAGATTGATTGCTGAGAAATTAACAGGAAAAAAAAGCTGATCTTGAAAGTGAGGAGCTTATTTTAACCTGATAATCATGCTCATATAACCCATACTTCCCTGCCTGCCTTGGTTGCAGAAAGGCTTAGGAACTTAAGTTAATGTTCAACTCTAGTAATCTATCCCTGCTAGACTCATAACACAGCCTCTCTGCCTTTCCCTATATGAGATTTATTGCTCAAGTTCAATCCATTTCTATTACATCCGAGAGCTTTTCTATTAAAGTAAATGGGCTACTCGCCACTCGGCCCCATGCTGCTTTCTCCAGGACAATCCTGCCCTTCCTAAAAATAGCACTGACGTCAGATAAAACACTGTTCCCTCCCAAGATCACTGCACATTCAGTCCCAGGAGGAGCTCCACGACTTCCTTCTATTTCAGTAGCAGTTAGATGCTCACCTGTGCACATTTGGGACATGTATGAACCCTGGGGTGCAAATGTCCCTACCTAGCCAATGTACAACGGAAGATCGTTTTTTCTCTTTTCGTGGCCTGATCACACGGCCTGAACATGAATATTCACGACATACAATCATTTCTTTGAAAAAAAGGCACCGTTTGAAATATGAAAAGCTCTAACAATGGACAGAGACAGTTAATTTTTCCATGCAAAGAGTTTGAAAAGTCCGCATGCCATAACGGGGCGGGGTGGGGGGGGGGTTGGAGGATAATTACTTTGACCACCAGATCCGAGGCCAGCACTTCCTTTGTTCCTTGGATCTGAGCACCTGCTGCTCTGTAGTGATCATCGGAGAACTTGGACGCCTCGCCAGCGCCCGATTCCACGACAACATTGAAGCCCTGCTTGACCAAGGCCTGAACGCCTGCAGGAGACAATGCCACTCGCTTCTCATTTTGGAAAATTTCCTTGGGGATTCCAACAGTCAGTTGCTTATATGGAATTCCTACAAACAAAGCCAAAATAAAAATAAAAATAAAAAAAGAACATCTGGTAAACAATGTTTCAATAACAGAGTTCAGGAAATGGATATGGGCAAACTGTTCAAAGTAGACTGTACATACAAGTCACTGTTCAAAATGATGTTCCTGATTCAGACCTTTTGACCTTTTTTTTTTTTTGATAGGTAAGTTTTTAGGTTCACTCTCCTGAAAACTCTAGATATTTTATTTAACCAAATGGCTCTCTTCAAGACACATGACTAGCTTAGACCACTCAACATGCTAACTCCACTCTTCAAATTAACCCTCTTGGGTTTACCGTCTCCTTGTCCTTACTTTTACGGAAGGCTGAGGAGTCATGAGCTGTTTTGAAGGACCACCCCCTACTAGACACCCGAAGTCACCTTCCTGGCAATGTGGCCACAGGTAACACCTCACAGATTTCCAGGTTCTGTATCTTGAGACCTGACATTCTCAGCCACAACTCATTAGACCGGGGACCAGCAGCCGGGCCAAAGATAAGAGTCAGACAGGAGAAAACCTAGAAGCCACTGAGATGACTTACACTGGAGCTGTGCCAGGGCACACTCTATGTTGGCCAGTGACCACCAACCCAAACAGGTTCTCTCTCAGGAAGCTGAAGGGGAGACCCTCAGAAAGGACACAGAGCCGAGGCCGGTTTGGCTCAGTGGATGGAGCGTCGGCCTGCGGACTGAGGGGTCCCAGGTTCGATTCCGGTCAAGGGCATGTACCTGGGTTGCGGGCACATCCCCGGTGGGGGATGTGCAGGAGGCAGCTGATCGATGTTTCTCCCTCATCGATGTTTCTAATTCTCTATCCCTCTCCCTTCCTCTCTGTGAAAAATCAATAAAATATATTTAAAAAAAAAAAAAAAAAAAAAGAAGGACACAGAGGGCAGAAGAGTGCAGCGGCGGGCAGTGAGCACAGTGTGGGGCAATCGAAGGGAGGTGGGCAAGCAACGGCACTAGGAACAGCGGTAGAGATGCAAGGACAGAAGATGAGTCAGAGCCATGAAATACCACCCCACTTCTCCAAGAAGGAGATGAGGGGCTGCCTGGGCTCCCACACTTCCCAGTCCTTACAGTAAGCCCTCTCCACAAAATACAAGCTGGTGCGATTCTGCTCCTTGCAACCCAAAAGCCTGTGTAATACAGCCTTAAAGCATGTATACACAGCTCAGACCAGCTTTAGCTAAAGTACATCAGTTTCTTCTGTTGTTTTACTCACAAGTGGGCATAGACAGGTGTTTTTTTTTAATAAGAAGGATTTGCCTCTATATAAAGTTTTACTAAAGTTTAGGAAATCCAGCAACATAAATTCTGATTGTATATAATTAAAAATAAATCCAATTACCTCTACAGAGTAACTTAGTGAGATGTTAGAGAGCTTATGTCAACCTAAACATTGCATTTGAACAGTCTGAGATCCCACACTGCATAAGCAGTACTAATTGGTAGTAAACTCAAGGCAAATATATGTTGGCTCTTACACTCTACTTGAAGGAGAGAAAAATAATACAAAACTGGCAAATATTTTGGATTGATCTACTATTCACATATCTAACAATCTCGGATTATACAGGCCCTATCTACCGTAAGTCAAGGAAGGTATCAAAGACAATTGAAATCACATCAAAAGGACTCAGGAAACAACATGAGAAGGCCAAATAGGGCACAATTTGAGCATCAGAAAGAATAATAAGTAATTGTAACATAGTAAACTACACCTAAGGGTATTAAAATCTAGGGGTTTATGATGATACTCAAAAAAATAAATATTTTGTAAAAGCTTCACTGGTCTACTTTGGGGGAAGGAATGTGTGGTAGGCAGAATCATGGCCTCAAAGATAATCCACGTCCTGGTCCTCAGAGCTGTGACTACGGTCACAATCCCTGGCGGAGGAGAATTAAGGCTGCAGATGGAATTCAGGCTGCTACTCAGGTGACCTTGAAGTAGGGCGATGATCCTGGCTTACCCGGGTGGGGCCAATGTACTCACAAGGGTCCTTAAATGTGAAAAAAGGGGGCACAAGAGTGAGAGTCAAAGAGTAACCTGACGAGGCTATGCTGCTGGCTTTGAAGACGGAGGAAGTGGCCGTAGCTAAGAAATGCGGGCGCTCTCCAAAAACTAGAAGGGGTAAAGACAGACTCTCCCCGGAGCCTCTGGAGGGAACACAGTCCTGCCAACACCTTGATTTAAGCCTAGTGAGGCCATTTCTGATTCTGGCTTCCAAAAGTGTAAGACGATGAATTTGTGTTATTGGAAGCCAGGAAGATTGTAATCATTTGTTATATCTGGGATAGATACATAAGAGAACCAACTGATTATCACCAAAACCAGTAAATAATGGGGAAGAATCAAACACTATCCCACCTTTGCAGTACAATCTCGGGGTAACCAAATAATAGAGGGAACGTTTTTCTTCATAGAAAAATTCTAACTAATAAACAACAATAAAATGATAGGCCCTGGCCAGATAGCGCAGTTGGTTAGAGCATCATCCCCATGTGACAAGATTGCGGGTTTGATCCTTTCAGGACACATACAAGAATCAACCACAGAAAGCATGAATGGGTGGAACAACAAATAGATGTTTCTCTCTCTGTCTCCCTTCCTCTCTCTCTCTAAAATCAATAAATAACATTTTCCAAAAAAAAGAGAGAAATAGCCTGGCCAGCGTGGCTCAGTGGTTAAGCGTTGACCCGTGAACCAAGAGATCACCAGTTCAATTCCTGGCCAGGACACATGCCAGAGCTTTGGGCTGAATCCCCGGTAAGGGCCATGCAAAGGCAGCCAATCAATGTTTTTGTCTCTCTATCCCTCTCTCTTCCTCTCTTTCTAAAAATCAATAAAAACATATTTTTTAAAAACAGAGAAATATATGTAAAGGTTCTAGTACAAAGCACAGCAGCCTTTAAAAAAATAAAAAGATAGAATGATAGACTATCCCCAATTTAAAACCCCTGAAATCATGGATTTAGTTCATCATCAGTCAAATGGCTGCTATAGCATGTGAGTGAAAAACAGGCAGGAAGTTCACGATAGATGGATCACACTGACATCATCTAAACTCATGGGTTCACCTTCTTGATATAATGTAATAGATGACACACAGCATCACCTGGGAAGTGTTCTTGCCCAATAAATCAAACCTGACTCTAGTCTGGCCTCTGCCAACTAAATGTTACAGAAAGTACAAGGTGCAGAGAAACTGGTTACATAACACCAAGGGAATGCAATCAGGCAAACCTAGAATGTGAGAAATTCCACAAGCAACAGCTACATTTTTCAACAAAGAAAAAGAAAAAGAGAGGAAGGGAACTATAGATCAAAAGAGACCTAAGGACACAGCAACTGAAATACAACATATGGACCTTGTCTGGCTCGTTATTTGAACAAAGCATCTATAAAAAAAGAAAAGAAATTAAGAAAAAAAGTGAGGAAATATGAATGGTGACTGGAATTACTTTTCATGCTTTTCAATGTGATAATGAAATTGTGGCTTTATTAAGGAAAAAAATAAAATGCTTATCTTTTAAAGATAAAAAGTAAATTACCCAGGAAATAGTCCAGAATCAGAAATAAAACAAAAAAAATAAACAAAGTCTTATACATCATGAATACAGAGCCCGTGCATTTACTCACAAGGACAACGGTCATGTCCGCAGTGCAATCATCTACTTTTACTTTATACATGATTGTATCGCACCGGATAACCTGGCTTTCTAGGAAACAGTTTTAAAATCTGAAGCCAAAGTTGAGGACTCCCAGGGGCAGGTACCCTGCCAACAGTGACTCGCCGTGTGAGGACAAGGAAAGGCTGTGCAATCTATTCCAGGCAGACGTGAGAAGTCCAAAAGTCCCGGAGTTTAGGGGTCAATGCACAACGTCAGTCCTACAAACCTAACTTTAAGAGGTGTTATTCCACATGGCAAAGACTTCCGGTTGCCCCTCCCCCCCCCCATACCCATTCTGTTCCTCCACCTTAGAGACAGAATGCCATTTTTGGTTGAGAATGTCGCCATCTGGGATGCAAGACGAAAGGCCCAAGTCTCCCTTGCAGTACGTATGGCCACTGGTCTGTGTTCTGGCCAGGGGGAGTAGCCAGTACTGGGAAGGTCTTGGGGTACGGTGCTTACAGGGACCTATCTGATTCAGTGTGGAAGGGCCCCCTTCTAACCTTTCCTCCTCCTGGCCTGCACCCCTGAACAGAAGGGGGGCTTTGTACAGCACAAAAAGGCCTCAGCTCTTACCCTGTATGAGCTAGAGAGCTAATGGCAAATTTTGAGTAGAAGAGGGATACGTTTTCATTTTAAAAAGAGTATTGTCACTGTCATATACAGAACAGACTGTAGGGGGACAGAGGCAGAAAGCACAGAGGTCATTTAGAAGACTAGTGACAGCTGATGGTGGCTCGGACCAGAATGTAACAGCGGTGGCGGTGAGGAGAGGACAGATTCTCCATATAAGGCAGAGCTGACCTGCACCTACTGGGAGGACCCAGGGAGACTCCAAGGTTTCTAACCCAAGCAACTGAGATGAAGCTGCCATTTACTACATGGAAAAGCACTGCTACAGATGAAGTAATGCACTTAGTTCCTAATTCTTGGGCGCAGCTGCGCCTTATATGGTACAATCCTCCAATACTGACCAGGACAGAGAGAGAGATGTTAGGAGAAGTGGTTACTGTGAACAGTACTTCCCAGGGTTCAATTCCGCTGGTTCGCCCTTTTTCTTTTTTCTATTACCTTTTCTTCTCCATTAGTCCTGACAACCTGGAACTTCTCCTAAGAAAAGTGCTCATTAGCTCTTTTTATGCAAATTGACTGTCCACAAGCTCCAGGCTGGAAGCTGCATGGTCTGCCTTTTTCCATCCTCGGAGAGCTACGTGCTCCTACGACTTGAAGGCTCGTGTCACACGCGGTGAAGTGAGACTTTACCTGGTTTTGCGGGGGATTTACACCACAGTGCCTGATGCGTATGAAATGTTCGTAAAAACTCCTTCTTCCCAGGCACAACCTTACAGGACCCCAAGTTGCTAAGTAAAGGACACGAACAGCTGGTCACCACTGTTTTCAGGAGGTTGGCCATGTTTAGAGCAGTCCCCAACTTTCTGAAGCCCCAATTTTCTTGAAGGTAAATCACTAAGAGAAAAGAGAATAAAATATTTATGTGCTGAGAAAAACATACTTTGTTTTTTTGAACATCAAAAAAAAAACACATTAAAAACAGACTAATCTGAAGAGCTTGGAATAGAACAGTCCTATGTGGGCATCTACAATGAATTTCTTTGCCAAGTCTTTTACTGACAGAAGGTGCTTCAAAGGTTTGTTTCCAATTCAGGTATTTAAGGGTGGAAATCCATTTTCCCACTTAAACTGTTATAAACTCACTATTCAATTCAGAGCCTAGATCACATACGTGTAATTGATTCTTAAAATAGCTGGAAAGTTAAAAAAAAAAATGCTATAGAGTCCAGTCTCCTCTTACCTGAAAGTTATTTCTAAGTCTGCATGTCCAGCAAAAAATTGTGTATAATCAAAGTTACCCTTGAATTTCCCTTATATTATCTAAAATACTGTGCGGTGCAGGAGTAGCTTGTTTATTTTATTTTTTTAAATATATTTTTATTGATTTCAGAGAGGAAGGGAGAGGGGAAGAGAAATAAAAACATCAAAGATGAGAGAAAATCATTGATCAGCTGCCTCCTGCATGTCCCACACTGGGGATTAAGCCCACAACCCCGGCATGTGCCCTGACCTGGAATCAAACCATGACCTCCTGGTTCATAGGTCAATGCTCAACCACTGCGCCACGCTGGCTGGGCAGTAGTCACTTGTTTAGATGCCACATTGCACAGAAAACACGGCATCCTATTCAGTGAGGCAGGATGCTCATCCTGTGCAAGCCCTCGAACTGAGACTGGATGAATGCAAGACTCATATCTGCCAGGTGCACATCTCAAGAAAATTAAACATGGGTGGGATATGACTCCAATAAAAAAGAGAAAAATTCCAGTGTGTGCTTGGAGATTAGGGTGGAATAGGAGCTCTTCTGTCGGTGGTCCTCACAAGCGGCCACTTTTTGCCAGCTCTAACCAGGCTGAGGGAAGTGTCACTGACCTCAGCTGTTATTGAACGAGGCTTCGAGGGCTACCTCCGTAGCAGATCCCCAGGGGTTCATGGAAAGCCTCCATCATCCCCGGGATTTCCAATGTCCCCACATCCTTCTTTTCTTTTCCTTTAAAATTGGGGAGAAGCAGGGGACCTGGAACTCTATCGGTCAAGCTCAGCTGATTCCACCAACTACCATTTACACTCTGCGCCATCACATGGGCCCCCAGGTGCCCAGAACCCAATCCCAGCAGACTCCATAAACATTCTTCCTGCTTCCAGAGGATGGGGGGGGTGGGGGGGGCAGGTCTAGCTCATTTTTCATTTCAGAACTGCTGCCACAACTCCCAGAAGCAACTTCTTGCAACATTGAGAATGGAAATCCTCAATCCAAGTGGTGCTGATTCTTAAATGACCTTCCATTCAACAACCATGTACTGAAGGCTGAGTCTCAAAGGCACAGCCATTAGGAGCATCTGAAGAATCAAAGCGGAACAGGTCATTTGCTTGGAGATAAGAAAAATCAACAAGTAATGACACTCCAAAGCAGAGTAATGCAAGTCCAAAGTTCTTGGAGGGATCAAAGGAAATCATGTCCTCCAACAGGGTTCAAAAAGGAGAAGGGAAAAGCCCTGGCCAGGTAGGTCAGTTGGTTAGAGTGTCATCCCAAAACACCAAGGTTGTAGGTTCGATCCCCAGTCGGGACATATTCAAGAGTCAACCAATGAATGCATTAATGAGTAGACCAACAAAATCAATAAATGAAACCAATAAATAAAATCTCTCTCTCTAGTGGGAAGAGATCAAAGAACTTGTATGCATATATGCATAACCCATGGACACAGGCAATAGGGTGGTGAAGGCCTGGGGCGGACGGGAGGGCTAGAAAGGGTCAATGGGGGGGAAAGGGGGACATATGTAATACTTTAAACAATAAAGATTTAATTTAAAAAGAAAATCTCTCTCTCTAAAATCAATAAATTTTTTTAAAGGAAGGGAAAGGTGTTTGCGATGGAGAGAGTAATGTGAACAAAAAGTTAAGGCAGAGGGAGCATGCAAGATGCGTTCAGACATGTAATAAAAAATGCACAAGAATAATCCTTTGCATTTTAATAGGTTTTATATTTTCAAAGTGTTTCCACATTATGTCATTTCATTCCAGTCCTAAGGCATTCCTGAATCCCATAAATACACTCCTCATTTACTCATAGGTCTCTTCTGGTGTCATTCACGGCTGAGCAAATGAATCAAAACACTCATTCATTCAAAACATGCACTGAATCTATGCCAAGAACCAAGGGAGAAACAACGGTATATAAAAGATACCTTTTGTCTTGAGGGAGATTTTTCTAGTCCTCTCCTAACCTTCCCTTATTGAGTCACCCTAATCCCCAACAAACTCTGTCCTTTTGGGGCTGACAAGGGCCTGCCCAAACCTCATCCTCGAAAACACAAAGCTAGCAATCATAGAGCCCATGCAGGTGCCTAAGTCTGCCACTCACTCACTGTGTGACCTGAATCTGTGCCTCAGTCTGCTCCTCTATAAAAGGAACATAGCCCTAGCCGGTTTGGCTCAGTGGACAGAGTGTCGGCCTGCAGACTGAAGGGTCCTCAGTTCGATTCCGGTCAAGGGCACATGCCGGGGTTCTGGGCTCAATCCCCAGTAGGGGGCGTGCAGGAGGCAGCTGATCAATGATTCTCTCTCATCGTTGATGTTTCTATCTCTCTCTCCCTCTCCCTTCCTCTCTGAAATCAATAAAAAATATTTTTTTAAAAACAAATAAATGCCCTAACCGGTTTGGCTCAGTGGATAGAGCGTAGGCCTGCGGACTCAAGGGTCCCTGGTTCGATTCCGGCCAAGGGCATGTACCTTGGTTGCGGGCACATACCCAGTAGGGATGTGCAGGAGGCAGCTAATCGATGTTTATCTCTCTCATCCATGTTTCTAACTCTCTATCCCTCTCCCTTCCTCTCTGTAAAAAATCAATAAAATATATTTTTAAAAAATAAATAAATAAATAAATAAATAAAAGGAGCATAGGAAAGCTCCTTTGTTAGACTCCTAATGATTAGATGAGATTTTGCAATATTTTAAAGCTAAAGTCCTACTTCGTGGCCTAGACTCTAGAACAGGGGTGGGCAAACTTTTTGACTCGAGGGCCACAATGGGTTCTTAAACTGGACCGGAGGGCCGGAACAAAAGCATGGATGGAGTGTTTGTGTGAACTAATATAAATTCAAAGTAAACATCATTACATAAAAGGGTACGGTCTTTTTTTTTTTAGTTTTATTCATTTCAAACGGGCCGGATCCGGCCCGAGGGCCGTAGTTTGCCCACGGCTGGTCTAGAAGCTTTGCCCTGCCTACTTGGAAAATGGTAATTTAATGATAAGCAGATCCCTGGCATCAGTTGTCAATAGGGCCAAAGCCTTCAGAAGTCAATTTCTCCCCAGCACTCCACTTGATTCATGTTATGAACATACAGCACAGTGATCATGAGTAGTTCATTGGCAAGAGCAGTCCCTATCACTAAGCCTAAATCAAATACAAATGACCCTGAAAGAGATTCAGAGACTAAATAGCTGAACCACATTATCACAGCTGTTACTTGTTACCAAAGATAGTATCCCATCGTAATTGTCACACTTTCCCCTATCTCTGCTTTAAAGCTCTCTGCTGTTTTATTATCCAGGTGCTTCTATGGCTTTCAAGCAACGGGGAAAACTTACAACTCAAAAATTTTTTTAAAAAGTGGGGGGCTAGTGTGGCATTCATATGGTCCCCTTTAATGTAAGCTGTTTGGGTAACTATCTCCGCTAAAATCCTTGAGGTTAAGCACCTGAGAGAGGGGACGACAGAGAGGCTAAGAGGGTGAACTGGGGATCAGAAGCCCCTCAGTCCACAATATATTGACTGTGCGGCCTTGGCAATCACAGCTGTTACTTGTTACCAAAGATAGTATCCCATCGTAATTGTCACACTTTCCCCTATCTCTGCTTTAAAGCTCTCCGCTGTTTTATTATCCAGGTGCTTCTATGGCTTTCAAGCAACGGGGAAAACTTACAACTCTGGCCCAGTGATTTGCACAATGCAGAGGAAATCAACAACAGTTTTTGATTGAATGAGTGACTAGCCAGGGCTAGGCAACATGAAGCCAGGGTATCTATGGAACATGGTCTCCAAGGAATTTCAGGAAATTTCGTTTGAAAATGATATGCTGTGTAGCCTTGCAGAAAACTAATTCCATCAGCAAAGGTAAGCAGCCTAGGTACCCTTGCTGATAAGTAATCCTAAACTGCCCATCCAATAAAAAAATTAAAAAACAGCTGAAAAGGTTTGCAAGTTACAGGGGAGCGATGGAGAAAGGGGGTGCATTTTTTTAATTTTTTTAATTTTTAATATATATTTTTATTGTTGATAGTATTATAGATGTCTCCCATTTCCCTCTTGACCCCCCTTGGGGTGCATTTTAAATAAAAGTAGCCACGCAGCCCTGACCGATTTCGCTCAGTGGATAGAGCTTCGGCCTGCCGACTGAAGGGTCTCAGGTTCGATTCCGGTCAAGGGCATGTACCTTGGTTGCGGGCACATCCCCAATAGGGGGTGTGCAGGAGGCAACTCATCGATGTTTCTAACTCTCTATCCCTCTCCCTTCCTCTCTGCAAAAAAACAATAAAACATATTTTTAAAAATAAAAGTAGCCACGCAAGCCCCACCTGTCCGAATAGAGCCTGTCCTTACGAGACTCCCTAAAACAGATCTCAGAAGGACTGCCCAGCATCACAGGGCGAATAAAGGACGCCTGCACCCGTAAACAAGCCGTGCCTTTAAAGGGAGACATACCAACCAAGGACGCAGCAGCCTGCAGAGCTCAGAGTGGCAGGCAGCGTGACCTCGCCCAAACCCACCGCTACCGCTACCGCCCCTGCCCGCCACCTAAACTGCCACGGGCTGGCGTGTGCCCGGGGCCGCTATTTATAACCTTCGCCCGAAGCCCATTGGCGCGGGCTGCACAATGTCATTCCGCCCGGAGTTCAAATCCCCCGCCTGCCCCCCGCGCCTCTCCCAGCTCCCCGGCCCGGCCCCACTCCCCGCGCGCCAGCGGTTTGTGGGACCCCCTGCAGCCGCCCCGACACACACTCACAACTTTCCCTCGCCACCTCCTATTCCTCCAGCCAGTCACCGACCCCGAGCCCCATCGAGGTTCAAGCACAATTTCGGCGTCCAGCTGCCTCCTCTCTCTTGGTGCACCCCTATGGAGAGTCCTCTATGACCTCCCTCCTTCCTCCCATCTGGAGGGCCGAAACGACCCCTGCAACCTCCGCCGCGCCCCCAACGCCCCAAGACTTGTGATCTGCACAGCTGCCGCCTCGCCCCTGCTCCCTGCGGGGACCCAGGTCCCGAGTCCACCGAGTCCACCGGCCCCAGCAAGAGATGAGAAAGCAGGCCCTGCAGGCTCGGTTCTTCCTCCCGGCCCCACTCTCCGGCCAGCGGGCGCCCGGGTCCCAGCCCACCCCGCCCCCTTCTCCTTGACAGGTCTCCTTCCCGGGGGACCCCGATCGTCGTCGCCGCCAGCCCTGCGCGCCGGCCCAGCTGCGCCCCTTCCCCAGCTGCGCCCTGGGCGCACCGCGCCGCCCGCACCCCGCTCACCTCCGGGTGGAGGCCGGGCTTCCGCGGGCGGTGCTCGGGGACCGCGAGGGGACGCCGCGCTGGCCGACCCGGGCTGGGGCCCCGCGCTGCTGAGCTCCAACCCGGAAGAACAGCCCCAACCCTGCAGAGGCGGCCACGTGACGGCGACGCGCTACCCCCAACTTCAGTGAGGTCACAGAGACACTTTCCCTCTTTAAACTTCGCGCCCCGGCCCCCTCCAGTGGCCCGACCACCCCGCCCGCGAGCGATCTGGGCTGCAAAGCGACCTCACCAGATGCCCCGCAGGAGCGCCCCGGCCAGGTACCCCCAAGGGCCCTGCACTGTCCTCGGTGCAGCCGAAACTCCTTTGTCTCTGCGCCCCGCCGCCCCCCGCCCCGCCTCCGCGCTCTCCCTCGGCCCCTGCTTGTCAATCAAACCTGGAGCCAAACCCGGGCGCTGGAGTTTTCTGGGCTGCACTTGATCCTCTCCCTGGAGAGCCGCTTACAAAGTGTGATTTCCTCCCTAGCGTCCCACCAGGACACAGAAGAGGATAATGTAACTCCGCTCCCGGTGCCTGCCGTTCCTCCACCTCTCTAGGAAAAAATCAGAATTTCTGTAACCAGAGAGGACCAAAAAGGGAGTGGGAAGGAAGCCAGGGGGCGGGGAAGGGCGGAATGGGGGCGTTTTGTATTTCCTTTCTGGCCAGAGAAGTAGAGTTGAGTTCCTCGGGAAAGATGTGAGGGCCTGAAAATGAACACACATCTGCGCCTTCCACAGGCTGGGCCAGAGGAAGCCGCGTGCTAACGGCAGAATCCAGTGCCCTTGGAGGCAGTGTGTCCCCACCAGGCCTCGGCTGGGCTGAGCAGACGTGCTCAAGGACTCCAAAGCATAACGACTGAGCTGTTCTCTGCACGCAGGTCTGTTACTTAGTCTGCAGGTGTGTTCTGATTAAAAGTAGGAGGAATGAAATATAGAGGATAAAATGGCTCGTTTCCCCTAAAGCTGAATCATCTGGAGGCTTCAGTAAGAGAGGTCTCTGCTTTTCACTTTAATTGGCATATCTAAGATGAAGGGGAAAAAATTATGAATCTTGACCAGCTGGTGTGGCTCAGAGGTTGAGCATCGACCTATGAACCAAGAGGTCGTCAGTTTGATTCCAGGTCCGGTCACAAGCCGGGTTGCAGGCTTGATCCCCCATAGGGGGCCTGCAGGAAGAAGCCAGCCAATGATTCTCTCTCGTCATTGGTGTTTCTATCTCTCTCTCCCTCTTCCTTCCTCTCTGAAATCAATAAAAATATATTCTAAAAAGTTATGAAACTAAAACATATATTCCATATTCTCAAAAAGAAATAAATCGCAGAGAAACCCTTACTTTGAGAACATCTCTTGTGTTTAACTAGCCCAGAGGTCATTCAACTAATGGACTCTCACTGTCATGTCCCTGTGAAACATGGCCGGGTCCTAGGAGAGTTCACACGCAGGAAGAGACACAGCCAGGTGTTTTAAAATCATAATGAGCCATGATTAGTGCAACCCGAGGGACAGGTTCCAGATACTGCAGGTACATTGAGTCAGGAATAATGGATAAGGATTAAAACTAAGATCCTTTCACAAGATATGTAAGACAAAACGTTATGCTACATAATTTAAACATGTACAGTGCTGCATGTCAGTTATATCTCAATAAAATGAGGGGGAAAACTAAGCTCTTGTTTTAAAATGCGTGCGTGTGTGTGTGTGTGTGTGTCTTAGGGGTTTGCTTTTTTTTCTCTTCAAAGCTTAAAAGTCAGTGGTTCTCAACAGGACAGTTTTGTCCCAGGGTGTCTGGAGACATTTTGGTGGTTACAGCTGTAAAGGGGAGGTATCTAGCCGAAACCGGTTTGGCTCAGTGGATAGAGCGTCGGCCTGCGGACTCAAGGGTCCCAGGTTCGATTCCGGTCAAGGGCATGTACCTGGGTTGCGGGCACATCCCCAGTGGGAGATGTGCAGGAGGCAGCTGATCGGTGTTTCTCTCTCATCAATGTTTCTAACTCTCTCTCTCTCCCTTCCTCTCTGTAAAAAATCAATAAAATATATTTAAAAAAAAAAAAAAAAAAAAAAGGGGAGGTATCTAGTGGGTAGAGGCCAGGGATGCTGCCAAAACTGTACATTACACAGGACAGCCCTTTACAACAAAGAAGTATGACCCCAAACGTCAACAGTTCTAAGATTGAGCCCTAACTGGTTTGGCTCAGTGGATAGAGCGTCAGCCTGTGGACTGAAGGGTTCCGGGTTCGATTCCAGTCAAGGGCACGTACCTTGGTTGCGGGCACATCCCCAGTAGGGGGCGTGCAGGAGGCAGCTGATCGATGTTTCTAACTCTATCCCTCTCCTTCCCTCTCTGTAAAAAAATAGTTCTAAGATTGAGAAACACTGGCTTAAAAAAATGTTCAGTGGGTTATTTAACTTACTTAACATTACACCATATGAGAACGAATCCAAAGATGACGTTCAACTTTTCACTTATTCTGTTAAATAGTAAGCGTGTGGTAATTTTTTAAATTCATCCGGCTCATTTCCCCAACATAATTTGGGTGCCATTGCTCCAGGTGAAAACATGTGCCATTTGGAAGGGTCTGTTTCCGACCTTAAACTCCTACACAGTCAGTACAATGTATTCCCAAGGAAAATTGGATTAAGTCCCAAAGTTTGTAAGGTAGTTGCTTCTGACTCTTAGCCACTGTCTTGTATAAAATTTTTGCAAAGATTTCATACCCCCACTAGGTTGTGAGGGCTTTGTTCGTTTTGATATCTGCTTCCTCCTTGGCTTTCCCAGCCACCAAACAGTCATGCTCACCTAAATGCAAGTTTTCATTACACACTGTTCTAAGATTGGACACTTAAATTTTAAATGTACTTCAAAATTAGGGTACACTTCAAAATTTAAACCCTCTGAAATTTAGGAGACTCTATACCCACAAATGCTTAAAGAGAGTGTAACCTATATTTAATATTTAGAGTCCTAATCTATCAAAAGCAACAAAGACGAGGTCTTTAGAACAGTGGTTCTCAACCTTCCTAATGCCACGACCCTTTAATACAGTTCCTCATGTTGTGGTGACCCCCAACCATAAAATTATTTTCATTGCTACTTCATAACTGTAATGTTGCTACTGTTATGAATCGTAATGTAAATATCTGATATGCAGGATGTATTGTCATTGTTACAAATTGAACATAATTAAAGCATAGTGATGAATCACAAAAACAATATGTAATTATATATGTGTTTTCCGATGGTCTTAGGCGACCCCTGTGAAAGGGTCGTTCAACCCCCAAGGGGTCACGACCCACAGGTTGAGAACCGCTGCTTTAGAAGAATGTAGTACACCATTAGGGTCTGTGGAGATGAAGATACCAAGGGAAGCAAGGAGGACAGAGCTCCTTCAGAGAGAAACGATGCCGCTGTGAGCATCGAGTCCCCCTGTGTACACCTCCCATTCATTTGCCTGGATTAACCTATCACTCCTGTATTTCATTGGAGATGGGACGTTCTCACAGAAGCCTCTCCTGATTACCCAAGATTGAGTGAGGTGCCCTCCCATTAGAGCCCATTGTGACATAATTATAACATTTAAAGTTCTGTAGTACTATCGCCTGTCTGCTTGCCACGCGTAAGCTTCTTGAGCAGCGGTTCTCAACCGGTGGGTCATGACCCCTTTGGCGGCCGAACGACCCTTTCACAGGGGTCGCCTAAGACCATCCTGCATATCAGATATTTACATTACGATTCATAACAGTAGCAACATTACAGTTATTAAGTAGCAACGAAAATAATTTTATGGTTGGGGGTCACAACATGAGGAACTGTTTTAAAGGGCCAGAAGGTTGAGAACCACTGTTCTTGAGGATAGACATTTCATCTTATTTACTGATATGCCATCAGCACCTATAAGACTGGCTTTGTTGGGTAGTCAACAATTATCTGCTAGAAGGAAGAAACACATTGTGAGTGTCCTGGAGGTGCTGCAACAGAAAGAAGCTGCTGGTTTGACCTCATGCCAACAAACAGCATGAATGTACTGTGCCGGAGAGATAGGGAGACAGAACATGCCCATAGCAAAAGACCATAACTTGACATTTATACATTAAACATTGATGTTCCTGATTGTCTTTCAGATGCCCAATTTGGACTCTGAAAATAGCATTCCCAGCTATTACATTACCTTGTTGCTGGCCAGCTAGCACTTCAGTTCAATCAGTTGAATTGTGCAATTACTAGAATATTGCCTGTTGTAATTATCCATCCAGAACTTTCTCTCAAATATTCAACTCTTATATCTCATGTTCTGAGCACCACTTTCTTATTTCTAATTCTCTTCTCTCTTTGAACGATGCCCCCACTAATCCATATTAACATGCAAGCTGCTATGATGATTTGGGCAGAGACAAGTGAACAGAATGACCAGGGAAGGAGTAATGGAACAGGAAGGAATAAGGTGTATTTATATGTGTTTGGTTTTTGAAACTTTTTATTTAGAGCTAATTGTAGGTACACATGCAGCTGTAAGAAATAATATGGAGGGATCTCATTTACCCTTCACCCAGTTCTCCCAACATCTTGCATAACTGTAACACACATCCAGAAATTTGATAATATACAACTAAGGTGGGTTGTGTGGGGGTTCTTTCCTGACTTCGTGCAGGAAGGATTTCACAGAGTGAATCGGGTGATTTTTAGAGAGCCTGTATTAAAGCTGGGGACAATGAAACAAGAAAGGGCCTAGAATAGAAGCAACAGGAGGAGAAATAAGCCTGGGCTGGGCTGCGTTGGCTCACAAAAAGGTCAGAGTTCAGGGGCTTAGCTCTGGATGAGCTGCTGCTCCCAGGTTGCAAGTCTCATGGGAGCCCTTAGAGCAGCGGTTCTCAACCTGTGGGTCCTGACCCCTTTGGCAGTCGAACGATCCTTTCACAGGGGTCGCCTAAGACCATCCTGCATATCAGATATTTACATTACGATTCATAACAGTAGCAACATTACAGTTATGAAGTAGCAACGAAAATAATTTTATGGTTGGGTCACAACATGAGGAACTGTATTTAAAGGGCCAGAAGGTTGAGAACCATAGAGTTTAGCAAATATGTGCCTGTTGAGGGGAAAGAGGAAGGGGAAGGAACCAGCATGCTCCTGGGAGGGAGAGCACTTGCAGGGACCTTCGTTTTGAGGTTTTTGTTTTGTTTTGTTTTTGGTTAATCCTCACCCGATGCTATTTTTCCATTGATTTTTAGAGAGAGTGGAAGGGAGGAGAGACAGAAGCGTCGATGTGAGAGAAACACATCAGTTGGTTGCCTTCTGCACACACCCCGACCAGGGCCGAGGAAGCTGCAATATCCACTGAGTTAAACCAGCTAGGGCTGTTTTTAAAGGCTGGGAGTTTAGGAGACGTCTTAGTGGAGAATCAATAGGCTACTCATCAGCTTTATGCTGATGTGCCAAAATGAGATCTATGCTCTTAACTTCATCTGTCCTTGGGTCTGGTTGACATAAATGTCATTAGTTGGATTGCTATCCTCTCCCTGATAGGGTGGTTTAAGCTATTTACCTTCTGGTTGGGGAGAAGTGTAAATTATTTACTCTCCAGTGTCCTTGGTTTAAGGAAGATAGGATTTACTAGGTGGCTGCACACTGCATGGCCATTTAACTCTGTCTTATTTTCCCTTTACCATTTGCCCTGGCTCACTAACGTGTCTCGGCGATAGTGGGGATCCAAAGAAAAGCAGGACGATTGTAGGTGAGTCCTATTACTTTTTAAAATATATTTTTATTGGTTTCAGAGAGGGAGAGAGAGATACAAACATCAGTGATGAGAGAGAATCATTGATGGGCTGCCTCCTGCATGCCCCACACTGAAGATTGAGCCCAAAACCGGGCATGTGCCCTGACTGGGAATCAAACTGCGACCTCCTGGTTCATAAGTCAATGCTCAAACACTGAGCCACGCCGGCTGGGCTTACAAGCCTATGAAGTGCCAAGTAGTACTGGGTTAGAATCTCTAAGTGTAGAGATGAAAAGGTGTCTTCTGCCGCCCTGGCAGGGTAGCTCAGTTGGTTAGAGTGTCATCCCAATATGCCAGGGCACATGCAAGAACAGACCAATGAATGTATAAATAAGTGGAACAACAAATCAATGTGTGTGTAGTGTGTTTCTCATCAATAAATAAAATAAAATAAAAATAAAAGGTGTTGCCCTAGCCGGTTTGACTCGGTGGATAGAACATCGGACTGCAGACTGAAGGGTCCCAGGTTCAATTCCGGTCAAGGGCACATGCCTGGGTTGTGGGCTCAATCCCCAGTGAGGGGTGTGCAGGAGGCAGCCAATCAATGATTCTCTCTCATCATTGATGTTTCTATCTCTCCCTCTTCCTTCCTCTCTGAAATCAATAAAAATCTATTTTAAAAAAAATAAAAAATAAAAGGTGTCCTCTGCCCTCAGGCTAGTTTAGTGGAGGAGGCAGTTGAATAAACCAAATATTAACGATCCAGCATACAAGTGCCAAGATAGAGTTTTCCCAGAGTGCCACTGCCACGAAGGGAGAATTGGAGCTTAGCCAGCTGGGGGCGGTCTCCCTGGAGACAGATCTTTCCCATAGTTCACAGCAGGCCTCTCCCCAGATTACAACATATTTTGCAACCTCTCAGAATTGAGTCCTCCTCTCATGTCATCATAAATCCATAAGAAAGGCTTAACTGTGGAGGAGGAGCATTTTTAATGGTTCTTTTCAGAGTCCCAAATGGGGTGTGTGTGTGTGTGGCCTCTTGGCGTTTTGCAACACCTAGCACCTGGCAGTTAGCCTAAAACTGTTCCCAGATGAATGTGAGCTCTCAAAATATCTTGGCGCCCTTTTGTTGTAAAATGAGGGTGATTGGAATGTCTACTTCAGAGGATATGGGGATTAAATAAAATGATAAAAGTAAAGCTCTTGGAACTGTGGCGGCAACATAATAAACAATAAATATTAGCTAGTGTTATTATTGTGAAGCCAATCCCATTCATGTAATCCCCAAGTGGACCTTTCATACATTATTAGACCTACAGTTACATCAGAATAAACAGGGAAACAGTTACATCAGAATAAAAAGGATAACATCTTAATCACCTAACTTATCAACAAAACGAGCCTGTAAAGATGCAGATAAAAATCTCAGGTGGAGCCCTGACCGGTTTGGCTCAGTGGATAGAGCATCGGGCTGCAGACTGAAGGGTCCCAGGTTCCATTCCAGTCAAGGCCCACAACCTTGGTTGCGGGCACATTCCCCAGTAGGGGGTATGCAGGAGGCAGCTGTTCAATGTTTCTCTCTCATTGATGTTTCTAACCCTCTATCCCTCTCCCTTCCTCTCTGTAAAAAATCAATAAAATATATACTTTTAAAAATCTCAGGTGGACAAAAGGTGCTATCACAAAAGTTTTAAGGGAACAAAGGGGTGATGAGTGCAAACAAAAGCTCACTGTTTTCAAGTGAAGAGAGAATACACCACTTGGCATATTGATTATTTTGAGTTAAAGTTACTTAAGAAACAGACAGTAGAAGGACATTCTAACCCTCCTTTGCCCCCTGAAAGCAGGAAATAAACCTCCACCTGAAGGTCCCCTCCCTGGACCAAGAGGTTCGAAGCATCCTTATCACCAGAAAAAGGGAATTAAGGTTGAGATGGCTTCGTAAGCAAGAATTATTACGTCCTCACCAATCTGCTACCTCAAGCCCAAACCTCTTTATTTTGCCAATTCTTCACAAATGTATTGTCTTCTTGTCTAAAAGGTATAAAAGCTGCCTCCTTTGGTCACTTCAGGGAGTTTCCTAATTTTATAGGCTCCTGTCCATACAAAATTAAGTTTGTTTTTCTCTTGCTGATCTGTGTTAGTCATCTTAGTTATCAGACTAGCCAAACAACCTAGACGGGGAGAAGGGACAAGTTTTCTGTCCCTACATGAGCATACAGTTTGTGGGTCTTTCCTATATAATAAAAAAGTCCAGCCCAGCAGGTGTGGCTCAGTGGTTGAGCAACTATGAACCAGGAGGTCATAGTTCGATGGATTCCCCCTCTGGCCACATGTCTGGGTTTTGGGCTCAATCCCCAGTAGGGGGTATATAGGAATGGGTTGATCAATGATTCTCATCATTGATGTTTCTCTTTCTCCCTCTGAAATCAATAAAAAATATATAAAGTCCAGCAAGAAGTGACTGACGGGGGGAACCACTGGAAGATGGCAGCGTAGGTAAACGCCTGTACTCACTGCCTCCCACAACCACCTCAAAACTACAACTAAAATACAGAACAACCATCATCCAGAACCGCTGGAAAGCTGGCTGAATGGAAGTCCTACAACTAGAGAAGTAAAGAAGAAAGCACACTGAGACTGGTAGGAGGTGCAGGGCGTGGAACAGGATGGTCCGGCACCCACATGGGCCGCTTTTTTAATTGGGGGGGAGATCATCTCTGCGGAGGAGCAAGGGGTCCCAGCACCACACCAGAAGCCCAGCGCAGGGTCCCAGAGCTGGGAAAAGAAGTCCCTGCAGGCAGTAAGAACTATGGGCTGTAAAAACCAGTGCGGATTGGGGCTCAGTGACACAGAGGCTGCTGGAAAACCGGCTGTTCCTCTTAAAAGACCAGCACACAAACTGAACTTACAAGGTCCTGCTTCCTCTGAGCTCCAGCACCAGGGCAAGGCGTTGGGGGACACAGACCCATATGAGGAGGAACTGGATTGTCTGGCATCAAGGCAGGAACTTGGGGTCAGCTTTCTCCTAGACAGAGGTAGCTCGCAGGGATCATTGTTTCTATGCTGGGACCTCCCCGGTCGCAGAGCTGACTGACAGCCATTTGTTTGCTCCGCCCTGGTGATTGATTCCCTAAGACCCCGCCTCATCCAATTTGCAATCCCACCCAAGCTGTGTGCAGTGGCTTTTGCATATGAATGGCCTTTCCTTGCTGAGGGTAAATCTCTCAAACAAGCTGCAGCTGGGTAAGGGAGCCCCAAACCTATCAATAAAAGGCCCAAGACCCGGCACCAGCACCAGCCAGCCTTGCTTCAAAGCTGGGCCTCATCTGGGCACTTCCAATCCTGATACAAAGAGGAGGAATCTGCAAATCTTTCTGGAGCTCCTGTTGGGTGGCCCCAGGCAGTGGCTGACTTTGCACCTTCCTGGAGACCCCAGTGGTCAGTGTCAGACCATACCAGATTACAACTCTACACATCCATAAGTGACATACTCAAGCGGCTGACTCAATGAGCACCAAAGCCCACTGAAGCAAGTCCTGCTCCATAAGGATGTCTCTTGTATGGCAGCTCTACCACTGTAGTTGCAGCTGGTCCTCACAGCCAACTGGCTTGGAGAACAATTCCTCCCAGTGACACCAACAACAATCAAGGCTCAACTACAACAAGACTATGTTCACAGTCCCTAAAGGGATGCACCTAGAGCTCCAAGCTCAGATGACTGGGGAGGCTGAGCCACTGGGCCCTATAAAATACCTACTACACAAGGCCACTCTACCAACTCAAGGAGACATAGCAGCTCTACCCAATACATAGAAACAGACAGCGGGAAGCAGCCAAAATGCAGAGACAAAGAAACATGTCACAAATGAAAGAAATGGAAGAAAGCAAACTACTGGATATAGAGTTCAAAACCACAGTTATAAGGCTACTCAAGAGTCTTCTAGAAACCTCCAAAAAAAAATGGAAAAGGAACAGTCAGAAATTAAGCATACATTGACTAAAATAAAGAATAATATACAGGAATTCAACAGTAGAGTAGAGGATTCTAAGAATCAAATCAATGATTTGAAATATGAGGAAGCAAAAAAACAACACCCAACCAGAAGAGCAAAAAGAAATAAGAATCCAAAAATATGAAGATAATTTGAGATCTTGTTCCCCAGCATATGTTGTCAGTTCTGTTCAAATAAACTCTTATACAAATTATAAAAAAAAAATATGAAGATAGTGTAAGGAGCCTCTGGGACAACTACAAGTGTACCAATAATTACATTATGGGGGTGCCAGAAGAAGAGAGAGAGCAAGATATTGAAAACCTACTTGAAAAATAATGACAGAAAACTTCCCCCACCTGGTGAAAGAAATAGACTTACAAGTCCAGGAAGCACAGAGAGTCCCAAACAAGAGGACACCAAAGAGGACCACACCAAGACACATCATAATTAAAATGCCAAGGGCTAAAGACAAAGAATCTTAAAAGCAGCAAGAGAAAACAGTTAGTTACCTACAAGGGAATGCCCATACGACTGTCAACTGATTACTCAACAGAAACTATGCAGGCCAGAAGGGAGTGGCAAGAAATTGTCAAAGTGATGAATAGCAAGGACCTACAACCAAGATTACTTCACCCAGCAAAGCTATCATTTAGAACTGAAGGTCAGATAAAGAGCTTCATGGACAAGAAAAAGCTAAAGGAGTTCATCACCACCAAACCAGTATTATATGGAATGTTGAAGGGTATTCTTTAAGAAGAGGAAGAAGAAAAAGATAAAAATATGAACAACAAAATGGCAACAAACACATACCTATCAGCAATTGAATCTAAAAATCAAAATAAGAAATCTAATGAACAGAATAAACTGGTGAATAAAATAGAATCAGAGGCATGGAAATGGAATGGACTGACGATTCTCAGGGAAGAGGGATGGAGGGGAAAGAGATTAAACAAAGACCTTATCTGTATATATACATATATGCATTACCTATGGACATAGACAATAAGGTGTCGAAGGCCTGGGGCAGGGCAGGAACCGGGTGGAGGAGGACAATGGGGAGAAAAAGAAGGACATCTATAATAATCTCAACAATGAAGTTTTTTTTAAAAAAAAGTGACTGACAGCTACATTAAAGGATGGATTTTAATGTTATGAGCATTAACTCATCTAATTTTTATATTGTAATCTTGTCTTGCCTTTAATATATGCTTGATGCTACAACATGCTTATTTTATAGCTGAGGAAACTGAGGCTCAGACATTAAATCCCTAACTTACCCAAGATCACACAAGCATTAATACTCGGGCTTACCTTGAATCCTACATTCTTTCTCACACCAAGAAACCACACTTGCTAGCTTTCTTCCCTGACTTCATTAATTTTACTAACCATCAACAGCATAAATCATTTACTCATGATTGCCCTCATTAGGGCCATTTTTCTCAATCATTGAGGTGAAGATGTGAATGTTTTCTGTATTAGCAAGAAGAGAAAAAGGTTAATATGAGTTTTTGTTCCTAATTAAAATGATTCTCAAGATGACAAGATTGAGAAACATTAAGCCCTGCTTAGAATACAGGGCTACACTCAATTTGGTGAGATGTTGCAATCTAACAAAGAAATAATTTTTTCCTCCTTTTCATTACAAATATTCATCCTTACTTGACTTTGGCACTGTCAGGCCTGACAAAAACACTAATTTACACATGATGTCTACAGAAATTTTCTGTGCAACCCGGTAGCCACTAGCCACATGCAGCTATCGATCACGTAGCATGCCTAATCACAACTGAGATATGCAGAAAGTGTAAAATACACATTGGATTTTGATTAGCATGAAAAAAAGAAAACATCTCATTCATATTTTACATTGATTTCATGTTGAAATACCATTTTGGAGATAGCGGGTTAAATACATTAAAATTCATTCCACCCGTTTCTTCTTACTCCTTTCATGTGGCTTCCAGAAAACGTGTAATTTCCTAAGTGACTTGCCTTTGTGACTCGCACTATATGCTTACTGCACAGCCCTGGTACATGAAAAAGAGGGGCGTTTCATTGAAAAGTAGGGTATTTCCTTAAAATTTCCGGGGGGTGGGGAAGGGAAGCGACTGAGCATGGTCCCAGGGCTGCAGTGAACGAAAGGCGGGGGCGTAGACAGACTCTGCTCCCGCCCGGCGCTAACGGAGCAGGTGGCAGCGCTTCCTCCAGGGGGTTCCCACCGGGAGCCGCGGGTGCGGGTGCGGGTGCGGGTGCGGGTGCGGGTGCGGGCCCGGCTCACCTGCGCGCCCACGAAGGTGCGCGTCCGCGAGCGCCAGTGCCGGCCCCTCGCCCCCTCCCCCCGCGTTTTTATTTTCGCGGCCTCAACCGTCGGCCTCCCGCTTCCCTCCGAGCCGCACGGCCTGGGCCCGGCCGCCGGGTAAGCGCCTGTCCCCGAGCCGGCCCCGCGGCGGCGGCACGGACGCCCCGGGCCAAGCGGGGCCGCGGCTGCCCCCTCGCGAGCGGGGCGCGGGCGCGCCGG
>NW_005871201.1:172156-198456 GCF_000147115.1 Myotis lucifugus | reverse complement strand
CACCCTCGGAGGGGACATCTTGGGGGAGCCGCCACCCTCCCCAACCGCCTCCGGCAGCGGGAGGAACCCCGGGCCTGCGCCGCGGAGGCGCGTGCGTCCCCGGAGGAGCTCGGGCCGGTCTTTGTTCCTTCCTGCGGGCCCTCGGCGCCGCTCCTGCCACGGCCTGGCCTCGCCTGATGGTCCTTGTGTGGCTCTCAAGAACCAGCCCTTCTCGGGTGGCTTTTCGGCACATCGTTTATTACACAAAGGCGTGAAGGCATCTCACACCCCCCTTTTTTTTTTTCCCATCCTCAGAACAAACGAGACCCCAGGACAGCGTCCCCCTGCAGAACTCGGAGCCCGCGATGGCCAAGCCCCAGGTGGTCGTCGCCCCGGTGCTGATGTCCAAGCTGTCTGCGAACGCCCCTGAGTTCTACCCCTCGGGTTATTCCAACTACACGGTGAGCACCGCCTTTCCTCAGCTCGGGTGCCTGAATGCCGCCGGCGAACGTGCTTCTGACCTCGCTCAGCAAGCAGCACGCCGGCGTTTTCTGTGCTGCACACAAAGACATGAATGCATGCAGGGAACTCGGGGGACACAGAACCGACTCGGGAGTATGTGTTGTAGTTAGGATCAGGGTATCAGAGTGTGAGCTTGAGAGCAGACATTCTCGTCTGTTTTGTTCTCAGCATCTGCAGAGTATCTGGAGGCTGGAAGACTTGATGTAGGCAAGCCCCCTCTCCCCGCTTCAATCTATAAAGCTGAAATTGTGGGCCCGACTTTATGAATAACATACAGAATAGGGGCCTGGCATTTATGAATAACATACAGAATAGGGGCCTGGCAAAGTTTATTTTTTAATTTGAGTTTAGTAAGATAGGCCCACTGATAGATTTAGGGTAAATCAAAGTGGTTTTGAGGCAGACTAATTGGTGTAGGTTTTTGAATGTTGAGAAGTACACATCTGGGCTCTGTTAAGTTGAAGTAGATGATTGTAATTATTATGTGGAAATGTAGGGGATTTTGATAAAGTGTTTACATAGGTATAAAGAACTTGTAAGCTTTCAGATTCATCTTTGTCAATAACATAAGAATTTGAAAAATTGGTCATGTTTTTCTTAAATACCAGGATGAAACAGCACAATTGGGGTGGGTAGAAAGGAATTTGTTGTGCTAAATAAATGCATAGCAATTAATTGTAGGTAAGTGGGGCAGGACCATTCTGGATTGATGAAATAGTAAGTTTAGCATAAGTCCTATTGTTCCTGTATTCTTAGCTTTATTGCCATAAAACACACAGAATAGTGCACATAAAGGTTAGCTCAAAGTTTCACAAAGTGAACACTTGGGCAGCCAGCACTGAAATCAACAATAGTTTTGCCTCTTCTCAAAGTTTATATGAATGGAGTCATCCTGAATGTATTACATTTGTTTCTCACTTTCATTCAATCAAAATTCATCCATGGTGTAGCATGTAATTGGAGGTGACTTATTCTCATTGGTGACTTATCGCATTGTGTGACTGTTACCACAGTCCCATTGGTCTGTTAAACACTGGGGTAGCTTCCACTTTGTGGCTATTATGAATAGGGCTGCTATTTCTGGCCATGTCTAGATGGATATACACCCTTGCCTCTGTTTGGTACATACCAAGGAATGGAATTGCTGGGACATAAGGTAGCCAGCTTTGGTAGACACTGCCCACTAGTTTTCCTGAGACTGTTCAGTGTATGCTTGGAGTAGTGTGTGATTTCCAGTTGCTGTATTAGCTTGACCACCACTTAATATTTTCTCTTGTTTAAGTTTAGCCATTCTTGTGGGTGTGTAGTATCTAGTAGTTTTAGTTTGTATTTACCCAATAACTAATGGTGGCACTCTTTTTTGTTACCTTTATTTTGCTTTTCTTCCATATTTGATAGAAAGTATGGGAAAACTACATTCCATCCTTTAGAACAGTGGTTCTCAACCTTCCTAATGCCGCGACCCTTTAATACAGTTCCTCATGTTGTGGTGACCCCCAACCATAAAATTATTTTTGTTGCTACTTCATAACTAATTTTGCTACTGTTATGAATCATAATGTAAATATCTGATATGTATTTTCATTGTTACAAATTGAACATAATTAAAGCATAGTGATGAATCACAAAAACAATATGTAATTATATATGTGTTTTCCGATGGTCTTAGGCGACCCCTGTGAAAGGGTCGTTCGACCCCCAAAGGGGTCGAGACCCACAGGTTGAGAACTCCTGCTTTAGAATCTCCGTGCATCTTAGACTACATTAGGAAAAGGCTTTGGGGCTGGAAAGTGTAGGCATAATGGGAAGAGCAGTTGATTTGGGCTGAAAGGAGCTATCAATCATGTAAAGTAGAAGGGAGACTAGTTTGGATTCTTGCCAGAAGATTATATTTGGCCCAGAGATGAAAGAAACCGTTGGCGACCTGTGAGTAGTTGAATAAACTCTTAAGCGTACTTACCTTGTAACAGCCACAGAGTTCTCCATCTGCTTTTCTCCCTGTTGACTGAGTTGTTTTATGATGAGGAGGGATGTAGTTTTTTCATGGTTCTGTACCAACTAGTTTTACAAGTGACTCCTGGGCTAGCTATAAAGCAGAGTAATGGCTGTGTTTGTCTACTTACTTTGAGCCACTGGCATCTTTTAGGCATCCTTTGATATCCCTAATCAGCTTCTTCTCTGCTTAATTCCCTAGAATGGATTGCAAGCTAGAATGGCTCGTGTATGTCTTCTTAGGCCCTGTTGTTGCCTTTTTTTAAAGCATTTTTAATAAGTTACCAATACTTAAATTAGATATTGCAAATCTGAATTTTGTGGTGTCATGAAATCATAAGATTTGGCCATACTAGACTGTTATTTTGGTGAAAGTTGGCTGAATAGAAGCAGCCACTTTAGACAGTGTGTGTGAGCTCGAATTTGCGCACTGGCTTACTTCATTTGCTTGGAATATACCTGGATTCTGTAAGCATTCAAGTTTGCCACCCTGCTCTGGTACATTCTCCAGCCTCCATCCATTAACCATCTGCCAAGGCTGAGAGTTTTCCGCAAGCCACTTCGTCTCCTGACTCTTAGGATAAGATCGTTTTTTCTTAATCCTCACCTAAGGATGTTTTTATTGACTTTCTTTTTTTTTTTTTAAGAGAGAGAAGAAGAGAGAAAAAAGAGAGAGAGGGAGAAACATTGATTAGTTGCCTCCTGTATGCGATTCGACTGGGGATCCAACCTGCAACCTTTGGGTGTACAGCAGCGGTTCTCAACCTGTGGGTCGCGACCCTTTGGCGGTCGAACGACCCTTTCACAGGGGTCGCCTAAGACCATCCTGCATATCAGATATTTACATTACGATTCATAACAGTAGCAACATTACAGTTATGAAGTAGCAACGAAAATAATTTTATGGTTGGGTCACAACATGAGGAACTGTATTTAAAAGGCCAGAAGGTTGAGAACCACTGGTGTACAGGATGATGCTCCAACCAACTGAGCCACCTGGCCAGGGCAGGATCTTGTGAGGGAAACTTCTTACAGTCACCATAATCCAGAGTTAGCTGTATTCGCTCACTCAGTCAGCAACAGCTTAACACCTATCCTGAGTCAAGTACTGGCGTACAGCAGTGAGCACCATGAGCAAAAATGCCTACGTTCATGGAGCCTCTATTCTAGTGGCCTCCTGGCTTGGTCTCCCGTAACTCCTTGAGTCTTCTTCTTAGACATGAAAATCTATTGCTTGGTGTCCTTGAGCTGGATCTGCTTTCAAGGAAGCATGCTGCCCTGGGCTGGTAGCTCAATTGGTTAGAGGATCATCCTGATACTCCAAGGTTGCAGTTTCGATCCCCGGTTAGGGCACGTACAATGAATACATAAATAGTTGGAACAACAATGTTTCTATATATATTTCTCCCTTAAATCAATAAACAAAAATTTTAAAAAAAGAAAGCATGCTTTTTCTAAAAGCCATTTTGATAGGTTTTTGCTGTGCTTTCTTAACCCTTCCAGAACTCTAAGCCCTTCTATCTCCAGTCCTCCTAATCCCACTGCTAGAATTCCTGCTCTCTGTCTATTCTTACCATTGAGTTCTGTATCCTCCTATTCCTGACCATTGTTTTTCTTTTTTTTCCTTTGGTTTAATTTATTGGAAGTCTGGATATGGCAGTCAGAAAGTCTCCTACCACTGTACACTATGATGAAATTATATAGTCACTTACTGTATATATTTCCCTGTCCTTGAGAATTAACAGATAGACAGATGACAAGCCTTACTAGCTTTTTTCCAAAAATTGTCAAATATCTATTAGGATATGAGAATGGAATAATGAATCCTCATGGCCTCGTCAGTTAGCTACATGTGGCCATTCTTTTTTTTTTTTTTCTTAAATATATATTTTTTATTTCAGAGAGGAAAGGAGAGGGAGAAAGAGATAGAAACATCAAGGATGAGAATCATTGATTGGCTGCCTCTTGCACACCCCCTACTTGGAATTGAGCCCACAACCTAGGCATGTGCCCTTGACTGAATCAAACCCGGAACCCTTCGGTCCACAGGCTGATGCTCTGTCCACTGAGCCAGACCAGCTAGGGCTACATGTGGCCAGCCATTGGTTCTATATCCCTGGCCCCTCCTCCCCTCCCGTTGCAAATCTTAGATCTTATTATATCCATAAATAGATTAAAATCTTAATTTTGATATTGGTTTAAGCTTTGTCAGCCATCTTGTAAATCTGTTAGGGATGAGAAGACAATTCCCTGCCTGGCTAGATGGAGCCCTTCTGTTAGAACATTTTGGCCATTGGGCAAAATTAAGTGGACTTAAGCTTCTTCTATAATAATAAAAGGGTAATATGCTAATTAGACCGGACGTCTTCTGGACATCCTTCCAGAAGTCCTTCCTGACGAAGCCGGGGTGGGAGGGAAGCCAGCCGGGTTCTGGGTGCCTGTGGGCGGCCTGGGGGAAGCCAGCCTGGGTATTGGGTGCCTGCCGACTGCTAGAGGAGGGAAGCCCGGGTGTCGGAGGGAAGGAAGGCCTACTCTTGAACGAATTTTCGTGCATCAGGCCTCTAGTTTTATTAATAAAATAACTTTTATCTATCATATGAAAGATCCTTTAAAAAATTATTTGTGCTGGAACCATCTCGACCTAAAGCTGCCTCATGTTCATTTCAGCCAGTTGCACGCTTAAAACTTTTCTTTTTAACTTTGCATCTACAGGAATCCTATGAGGATGGCTGTGAGGATTATCCCACTCTATCTGAATATGTTCAGGATTTCTTGAATCATCTTACAGAGCAGCCTGGCAGTTTTGAAACTGAAATTGACCAGTTTGCAGAGACCCTGAATGGCTGGGTTACAACAGACGATGCTTTGCAAGAACTGGTGGAACTCGTCTATCAACAGGTAGGTTGGCTAGTAGTATGTAGCATGGGATGGTCCTCAGGTAGCTTCCTCAAAGCCCAAGGATGGTGGCTGCTCCTTGAGGGGGGCCAGGTTCATGTTCACCTGCCTCCACACTTGTTAACTGTATGGTTCATGGGAGCGTTTAGGTCTCTGTTGTATAAAGTTTCTGTCATTGGGGACCCAGGGCTGGAGCCAGATTGCAAAGGCACCAGTGTAGCCGCGGCACTAGACCGGCATTGGAAGGAGCTGCAGGCATTTATGAGGAAGGCTCCATAAGTATCATGCCTTTTCCCACCCCTTTCTGTTTTATGGGACCTGAAATTAACAGCACGTTAAAAGGACTGCAGTATTTTCTCCTAGATGTTGAATAATAGAGCATTATTGGAGTAGGGGAGAAAAAAAGATCATGGGAGAACTTGTCTCATAAACGAGTCCTTAAAAAAAAAAAGTGAAACCACAGAACACCCTGTCTTGTTTTAACATTTCTGCTTGTCTTTATTTCAAATTTTCACGGATTTACATCTTAATTCCTTGGAAATCTAATATCTAGATTATTTTTTCATACAAAGTTTAGTTTTGATGCTAGCATATTATCACAGACACATTAATGCTATTTTAAGGAGGGAAAGTAGACAATACTATATTTTTTAAGGCAAATAAGGTCATGTAAGACTGACCAAAAACGGAGTAGGAGGTGAACATAAATAGAACCTTCAGTGTTCTTTAAGTCACCACTAAATGAGCAACTCAAACGTGGAATATATAGGAAGGGTGATTATGATAGCACACAGGTTGGTTTTTTTGCCAGCTAGTATCTCATTTGACTATATTTCCAGTTTGTTCTGGGTTGTTACTGGACCCTATTACTTAGCCCAGCAATTTTCAACCTTTTTCATCTCATGGCACACATAAACTAATTAATAAAATTCTGTGGCAGACCAAAAATATATTTTTTGCTGATCTGACAAGAAAATAAAGGTATAATTTTGACTCATTCACACTAGACAGCTATTGTTATGTTGACTGTTGTCATTTTTTGTTTGACAACCTAAGGGAAAAGAGGTCAGTGTCCCTGACTAAATAGTCAGGTATTGCATGATTTAAAAATTCTTGTGGCACACCAGCGTGCTTGCCACACACACCCATTGAAAATCGACCTAGCCAACTCTCAAGTTTCCAGAAATGCCTGAGATTGTAGGAAGGTGGAACCGCTCTATTTGTCCTGATACCTACTTTCAGCCTTTAAATGGATTAAAAAAGAATGTGAGATAAGAAATGGAAGAATTATACTCTTGCTTAAACTTTTTCTGGTTTTTCTTCTAGTTCTAAATCCTCAAGGAGGCTGCCCTATCATAGTTCTTTAGGGCTGCAGCCTGACAAACTACAGTTTCCAGGCTTATCTCTTAACACATTGCGGACCAATAGTTTTATTGCTAGCTTTACCCAGTGATCAGATAAGTTTCTATTGAACGAGTACAAAAAACGTTTTACATAAATGTTAAAGGCACTCTTTAAAATTAAATGCCCATTGCATTTTGAAGTTATTTATTACATGTTCTTACAAGCTAATATCTTTTTTAAAAATTCTTGTGATTGGCCACAGGCTTTAGAAGAGAAAACACGAGAATTCTTGTGATCTGTCCACAATTTAACATTCTGTGGTCAGTGGTACACAGATTTGCCAACAGTTCTTAAATTCCATTGAGGGAGTTTACTCATAGCAACTAACAAAAGGCCTGTTGTAGAAAAAGAAAAATGACATTAAATATTTAGACCCAACTTTAATTCTTCCCCAAATACCACTAAATGACAGTGTGAAGATTTTGAAAGGCCAGAAGCCATGAGGACCGAGGTGGGGAAAGAGAATGGAAGTCCCAGTTTGGGACTAGAAAGCAGGTGTGACAGTGTTAACTGACTTGGCAGATCTAAATAAGTTGAATTCCAAACAGGTGAGGATAGTTGAGAATCTCTCTGATTTATAATGCAGAATTTCCAAAAGATGAGGATAAGGAATGAGGCAAAAAGATTGCTAGAAAATCTAAAAAAATTAGATATTTTTGCACTGAGTAGCAGTTTGAAGTTTTATTGTAACCTTTCTTGAGAAATTATTGAAGAAGGTACTCCATAAAGCAAAGGAACTAAACAGAGGACGAAGACATGGGGAGGAGGAAGTGGGGAATTCTACAGATTGTGTGTCACCCACACGATGGTGAAGGGAGATCCCGAGACAGTAGCCATGTGCACAGCAGCCGAAAGGCCAGGCTTCCCAGGAGTGGGGCTGAGGCTCCAGGAAAGATTTCCCTGGTAAGATGAGCACAGGTGCTACGTTGGAAGATACTAAGAAATTTACAAACTAGTGAGTTTAAGAACAAATCTGAGAGATACATAAAAAACAAAGTACTAGAAAAAAAACTTAGTGTCTAGGGAAAACAAAGTTGTATAAGAAAGGAATAAGTATAATCACATGGTTCAGCTGTAAGTGGAAACACAAAACTAAGGAATAAAATCATGGTGTTATTGGAAGGTGGAAGAGTTGGAAAATAGTGGAATAGAGTGGGATTAAGCAGGGTGAAATCTAAATGCTCATATTCTGTGGTAGGAAATAGTAAGAAGTGATGTCTAAACTGAGGGATTACAGCTCATGCAGGTAGAGGTAAAACATTTTACCTGCAAGAATCCAAGTGGTTGTGGGAGTAAACGAGAGTGTAGTGGGGAAGCAGGAAGCCTTAACCAGCCTGTGGAACTTCTTGTCATTAAGTTGTGTGTGACCATTTTAAAAGTAAACTAAGAAAACAGGCCATGCCAATAATGGGAAGAGTAGACTTTTTGAATTTGAAATGTGAGAAGTCAGTCTTCTTGATGAGAAATGTTTAGGGTCTTAGGCAAGCAAGAAAATAATTAGAAATAAAAAGATCTAATAATTATAAAGTACTTACAGTATGCCACACAATGCCGAACACTTGACATGTAGTTAATTCATTTACTCCTCAGTGGTTGCATGATATTATTCTTATGCCCATTTTATACAGATCTTAACAGAGAAGTTAAATGACTTGTCTGAGGTTACCATAGCTAGTTAGTAGAGCCAGCATAGAGTCAGAAGGGCATCAGGACATTTGTTAGATCTGAACTCTGGTTAACTACCTTTGTGACCTTGGCTAAGTCCCTGAACTTCTTAACGTGTATTTTTTCTTACCTAACATTTGGTATGAACTATGTTCTTTACTATTTAAAGACTACAGTGAAAGTTAAACTTCTTGAGTACAGCTTGGGCTATATCATACAGTCTTCGATAGGTAGTGTTTTCTCACTGTCTTTTTTTTTTAATGGCTTATCCATTTTAACTTCCTCTTTACCCCAAGTGTTTTGGGGTGTTCTTTAAGTGTTAATCTCACACACCAGGTACCATTAGTCACTTCTTTAGGAATCAGGAAACTGAAGCTCAGGGAGGGTTAGTGATGTCCAAAGTCACGGCACAAGGCTTGGGAGCCTCACTCTGGACTCTGAGAAGCAGCGCAGAGCAATAGTTTGGCGGATACTCTTATTCATAACTGGCACTATGCAACCGGGTACATGTACATATTTTGTGCAAGAATGGGTTAGTATAAAGACATACTGTCTGCTTGCTTTCTGGTAAATGATGGGAGGAATTGCCTTAAACATGTTGCTTTGTACTGGCTCTGGTTCTTGGTGTAAGGTTGGGAGGGAGAGTTAACATAATTGCCTTAGGCCTGGCAATTATAAAACACTTGTACATTTTTCTTTACAATATGGTTGTTTGGGGAGTAGAAATGTTTTTCCTCTCTGGAATGTTGCTGTTTGCATTAGTGACGATGTATCTATGTCATACAAAACTTTTTTCTTTTTGAAAGGCCACGTCCATTCCAAATTTCTCCTACATGGGAGCTCGCCTGTGTAATTACCTGTCCCATCACCTGACAATTAGCTCACAGAGTGGCAACTTCCGCCAATTGCTACTTCAAAGGTCAGTGTGAATATATGAAATTAAAGCAAAACTACTTTTGAAGGTACTAGAATTTGACCATTCCTTTTTTCCAAAGACTGTACATTATAGAAGGTTACAGGGGAGAAGAGAACAGACCATTCTTACTTAAACAGTATTAAAAGTTTACATATATATATCAGTCTTTGTCTGTAGTGGTCTCTGCCTTTGATTTTATGCTTAGAAAAGCCTTTCCCAAGTTCTTAAAAATGATCCCATGTATTTCTTAGTGCTTTTGTACTTTGGTTTAAGCAAGGATCTGATTTATTAATTACCATGTGTTTAGCCAGTTTTTCCCATACCCCTTTTTTTGAAATGGTCCATTTCCCTGTTGATTTGAACTGCTTGCTACCTTTATCACACCATATCCTTCTATTAGGGTTTTGATTTTGGACTTTCATTATATTCCATTCATCATTTGTTTTATTACCATGCTGTTTTTTAAAAGCTCTAATTTTTAATGTCTGGTCTAGTTAGTTCCCCATTGTTTTGTGGAATTTTCTTTGCTATTGCATGCTTTTTTCCTCCAGTGAACTTCAGAATCAGCATGTGAAATTATATAACTCTTGTTGGTATTTATTAGATATTTTTTGGATGACACTGAATTCATAAACTAATTTGGGGGAACTAACTTTCTTATATTTTGAGTTTTATTCAACAACAAGGTTGTCTGCGTTTATTATAGTTTGCACATTAGTTCTTTAGAGATACTTTGAATGGTTGCACAGTGTGGTTAGCCTGCATGGGAACAGAAAGAATATGCAGAAGTAACTTCAGCAACACATGGAAATCAAGCTTACTGGTGGTGGCTCAGGTCCACGTGCATGATAGAAAGTGTGCTGCCAACACAGCTGGGGGAGCAACAAAGCAAAGATGGGCTCCTGCCTCTTCACACCAAAATATATTTCAGATACAACAGAGATTTAAATTAAAGTGAGACAGTAAATAATAGGCCGAAATTGCCAACAAAAATCATAGGTTGGTAAAACCCTTTTAAGCAAGACATGATGCCCACAGGCCCTGAAGCAAGAGATTAAACTTAATTACATATAGGTTATAATATTTGGGGGTGGGTCATAAGTTTATATGAACTAAAGTAAAAATATATAATACAGGGTAATGACCTCATTTAATACTAGAGGCCCAGTGCATAGTGGTGGGGGGGGGGCGGGCGGGGGGCGTCTCTCAGCCTGCCCTGCAGTCCAGGAGCCATCAGTCAGACATCCTTAGAGCTGCTGCGGAGGCAGGAGAGGCACCCACCACCGCTGCTGTACTCGCCAGCCGTGAGCCTGGCTTCTGGCTGAATGGTGCTCCCCCTGTGGGAGCACACTGACCACCAGGGGGCAGCTCCTTTGTTGAGTGTCTGCCTCCTGGTGATCAGTGCACATCATAGCAACTAGTCATTCTGCCGTTCAGTCGATTTGCATATTAGCCTTTTATTCTACAGGATGAAAGGAGGGGCCTGTTAGGAATGAGTAAGAAAAAGACCAGTATTTCAATAGAAATATTTGGAATGGCTCTGAATGGGTACAGTTTGGAAAAATATAAATGACAAAGTTATGAAAAGATATCTAACCTTCCCTGTAGTTAAAGAAACGCAAATTAAAGCTTCTGGAAAGATGTGAGAGCAGGCACTTCCGGGAGTAGGATGGAAGGAAGGTCGCCCTTCTCTGCTGCTCAGCCTGGCGACGCAGTGAAAGGGCTGAGCCCCTGCCTCCTGCTGGGAAATTCCAGCATGATGGACTGAGGTGGAGCCCGGCATGGTTTGTTAAAGCTTCCCAAGGATTCTTCCGTGTAGCTGTGGTTGAGAAGCCCTCTTCCCACTCTTCTGACTCTGCCCCCATGTATGCTTCTGTAGTATTGATACTGTTAGATGTCAACACGGAAAATGCTAATCATATAACTAGTGAAAAGCAGGGCATAGTCTACTACCTAACTTCGCAGTATATACACACTTGAAGAAGACAGAAGTTACCTGCACAGCAGTTGTCGCTGGGTTGCAGTGACTTTGTTATTTTTCTCTGCTTTAACCTTTCTGAAATAAGCATGTGGTACTTTTATAGTTGAAACTCTTAAGCTTAAAAAGTTTTAGGCTCTTTCTCCCACCCAGATAATCAGCCATGTACAGGAGTAGGAATTTGCTTTTGCACATACATTCACATATCTTAATGCATAATAGCTTAGTGTTTATAAAACAAAAGGAGGTCATTTCAAAGATTTTACCTGCAAGGTCGTAAAAGAAAGGTCAGAGAAAGGAGAATAGTCAGCAAGGTGCCTGGATAACTGAATTGGCATTAATTAACTGATCCTTTCCATTATTAACCACAGTGTTCTATTTATAGATATCCCAACTTTTTCCTGGTGAGGAATTAATATGTATGAGAAGGTAACAAATACCTTCTGTCTCTGACTCACACAGAAGATGTTGCTCATTTAATGCAGCTTATAAGCATCGGAATCAGCCACACGGGCGCCCAGTAAGCTGTCCTGAGTGTATTTATTTATTAATCGACACTAATAAAATACAAACATGCAAATTGACGGTACCTTTGCTATGCCTTAAGCCATGCCCACCAGCCAATCAGAGCGACTATATGCAAATTAACCCAACCAAGATGGCAGCCAGCAGCCACAGAGCTGGAGCAAGCAGGAGGCTTGGTTGCCCCAGTGATGGAGGAAGCCAAGCTTCCCTGCCTGCCGTGGCCGGCTCTGAGTTCCACTCAAGGCAACAAAGTTTCAATTATAGAAGATAAATAAACCCCAGATACCTGCTTTCAGCCGGCCGTGGCCATGGAGCTGGAGCTAGCAGGAGGCTTGGGTTACCCCTGGCAATGGAGGAAGCTAAGCTTCCCACCCGCCCTGGCCAGCTCTGAGCTCCATTCAAGGCTACAAAGTTTCAATTATAGAAGGTAAATAAACCCAAGAATAAAAAAAAAGAAAGAAAGAAAGAAAGAGGCTGGGAGCTTCCATCGCTGGGGGGCTTGGCCAGCCTGAAAACGGCCCTCAGCCCCTCACCCAGACTGGCCAGGCACCCCAGTGGGGACCCCCCACCCTGAAGGGGCTGTGGCCAGCCTACAAACAGCCATCAGCCCCTCACCCAGGCTTGCCAGGCACCCCAGTGGGGACCCCCACCCTGAAGGGGGTGTGACCAGCTGCAAACAGCCATCAGCCCTCACCCAGGCTGGCCAGGCACCCCAGTGGGGACCCCCACCCCGAAGTGGGTGTGACCAGCCTGCAAACACCCATTAGCCCCTCACTCAGGCTGGCCAGGCACCCCAGCAGGACCCCCACCCTGATCCGGGACACCCTTCAGGGCAAACCAGCTGGTCCCACCCATGCACCAGGCCTCTATCCTATATAATAAAAGGGTAATATGCAAATTGACCCTAACAGCAGAACCACTGGGAATGACTGGTCACTGTGACACACACTGACCACCAGGGGGCAGACGCTCAATGCAGGAGCTGTCTCCTGGTGGTCAGTGCGCTCCCACAGGGGGAGCTCTACTCAGCCACAAGCCAGGCTGATGGCTGCCAGTACAGTGGTGGTGGTGGGAGCCTCTCCCGCCTCCTCAGCAGCCCTAAGGATGTCCGACTGCAGCTTAGGCCTGCTCCCCGCTGGCAAGTGGGCATCCCCTGAGGGCTCCCGGGCTGCCAGAGGGATGTCTGACTGGCAGCTTGGGCCCGATCCCCCAGGGAGTGGGCCTAAGCCAGCAGGTGGACATCCTCCGAGGGGTCCCAGACTGCAAGAGGACATAGGCCGGGCTGAGGGGACCCCCCCCCCCCAGTGCACAATTTTTTGTGTACCGGGCCTCTAGTTTTAAATATATTTTTATTGAATTCAGAGAGAAAGGGGGAGAGAGAGAGAGAGAGAGAGAGAGAGAGAGAGAAACATCAATAATGATGAGAGAGAATCATTGATCGACTGCCTCCTGCATGCCGCCCCCTACTGGAGATCGAGCCCGAAACCCCGGCATGTGCTCTTGACTGGAATCAAACCCAGGACCCTTCAGTCCGCAGGCTGACGCTCTATCCACTGAGTCAAACCAGCTTAGAGCTGTCGTGGGTATATTTATGGTTGATTCATAAAGATAAATCCTTCGTCAAGAAGTGACTTCTTTTTTCTTCCAAAAAGAGTGCTTTACAAAGCAACCTAAACTGGTCCTTCATGAATGAAAGCCATTTAGTCTCCATGAGTTCCTCCCTTGGTCTTTAAAAGAACTGCCAGGATTAACGGTCTTTAAAAGAACTGCCAGGATTAACTTTATGAAAACACAACTGTCCTACCTTATCACCACCTTACTAATAAAGATAAGGAAAAATATTGACCACCAACATGGTAACAGTTAAAAGTCCATTTAAAAATCTGCGTTAGCAATAGCTGACCCTCTAATTCACTGGCAGACAGCAACAGGCTCGCTGTGATGGTTTTAGAACCCTTGTGGAAACTATGTCCATAAAGCTTTCTTTTTTTACTTATGTAAGGCAAATGGGCCAATTCAGGGGGAAATAAGTTATTTGACTCCTTCAGTCTCTATTAGAAATAGAGACCAAATCAATTGCTTTCTATGTGTCTATTCAATTGGGGACTTCCCCTTTTCTCTGATCTATATACTGAAAATTACAAGGATAATGGGCTTAATAAGAATTCATTTTATTTTCAGTGTAGATGGAGGCCATATTTATGTATTTTTAAAGATCTGTTTCAAAGTTCATGTATTAGAAAGAGAACATTTTACAGAGACAGGTTGGGTAAAAACAGTGCCAGTATATGTGAACCTCATAAAACCTTTGTTGTTTAAACTTAACTACCACTTGATCTCATAGGTTTATTTTCAACTATTCCTATCAGTTCTTAAAACTAGGCATCTCAGTAAGAGAAGATGATGTGTGATGGTCTCTACACTAGAAAGTCAGGGCCGTGGTGCATTGTACTTGCCTCTGTATCGCTTGTGAACAACCAGACCAACAAATGGTCATCTTGTTTGTTTAAAAATCAAAGCAATGTGAGATTATAAAAGGTTTATCTCTATTAGATGTCGGACTGAATATGAACTTAGAGATCAAGCTGCAAAGGGGGATGAAGCAACTCGAAAACGATTCCATGCGTTTGTGCTCTTTCTGGGAGAACTTTATCTTAAGCTGGAGGTGAGGAGTCATTTTCTTTTGTTAAGTACTTTTGTTAAGTAAGCTTGCGAACAAATTGATCTCAATAAGGAATTTGTGTTTACATTACTTTTACAACGTAAAGAGTGAAATGGGAGAGAAAATGACGACTCAGTGCCCGTCTTCCTGTTCCAGGGCAAGGTGCTGAGTAGTTCTGAGCACTGGAAAGTCTTCGTGTGCTCCATGGGTGTTTGAGCGTTTAAAATGTAGACACGCATACTTCTTTGGATTCTTGCCTCAGGGACATTAGTACACGTAACATGTTGACATTCAGATGGTGACTGAAAAACAACTTGACCCGCAGGACATAAATCTTTGAGTGAAGAGGGGAGAGACTAGAGTTTGGTTGTTATACCCAATTCACCCAGATTAGGTCTTGGTCCTGTTTTATATGTTAATCTTCCACATAAAATGCATTTGTACAAAGGGTACAGCTAACCTTGTTTGTAAATTGGTGGTATGTGAGCATATGCTGGTTAGTAGGCAATTTAAGTCGAGATAGTATTTTGTAAAGGATATTCAGTTTGTTCTTTGACAAGTTAGTCCTGACTAGTTAGTCTCAGGTTCAGGTTTATCTATTTAAGCCTGAATTGGGGACTTAGCACCATAAACACCACTGAAAAGACAAGAATCCACCATCAGATGTACATCAGGGCATCTACAAGTCTTCGTCCAATCCAGTGCCCACTTGACTGTCCCTTTTTGTCACAGAGGCTCAGTTTTCTAAAACTTTCATGTCTTAATCTTTTCTATTGTTATGAGCCACAATAAGAGCACCAATACAAACGTGCCTTGGACGGAGAGCCGTTTAAGATGCTCTGCATTTCTCCTTGGAAGTTATGGTGCTGTGTGGGGGAGGGGGAAGACCAGGCATGGCTCTCGAGCCTGAAGTTCTTCCAGCCAGAGAGCCAAGACACGTAGACCATTCTCATGCAAAACCAGAGTATTTGTAAACAGTATATGAACCGAAGAGTAAAATGCTGTGTGTTCCCCAAAAGGGGGGAGGTAGCTTAGTAGACGAGAGATGCTTTATGAAGCAGTAACATTCAAGGAGGCTTACGTTATCCAGACCACACATTACATGTGATAAATGAAAAGTTTGACCTATAGTTGACTAGTTCTGTTAGAAATTTTAGTTATATGTAAGGTAAGTCTAATTTTGTGAAGATATCAGAGTGTGTCCCTATGATTTTTGTATCGTTTTAAAGTGCTTATTTTGCCAACACTTTGTTAGATCATTTATATATCTGTATCATGTTTTGGCATAGTTGCTGTTCATTTTCTTTTGTCCCCAAAGATCAAAGGAACAAATGGGCAGGTTACAAGAGCAGATATTCTTCAGGCTGGTCTTCGGGAGTTGCTGAATGCCCTCTTTTCTAACCCTGTGGATGATAACCTAATTTGCGCAGTAAAATTACTAAAGGTAGGTTTTACTTATTTTCTTTCCTTAAAGTGTAACTAACTGTTCTACCCATCTAGCATATAATTTGGAGAAAGGAAAGTAGATATATAGTACACAAATGAATTCAACATAGTTATTACGTTAAGTTAAATATTGACATTTTATTTTGCTCTGGAATTTAAATATATTAGAAAAGCAATACATGCTTATTTACTGTAAGAAGTGGATTTTAGAGTGAAAAATGGGAGTCCTTCGAGGTGCCCCTTCCTTCCCCACGTCTGTAGGTGTATCTCATAAGTACCATCTGACTCTGCTGCTTTTCCACCTACGGAAGATCTTAGATCTTTGCGTGGCACACAGATTGACTTCTTTCTGCAGTAGCTTCCCAGTGTTCCAGTGTTTACATGAACATTGTTTACCCATTGTTGCCGAACAGTGGATTACTTTTAATTTAGTCTCGGCAGCATTGTTGATCATCGTTCATCGTCTTTATATAGGTTAAATGCCTGCACATAGGTTTGGTGAACCAGAGAGCATGTTTACCCTAATTTGATAAGTACAGATGCTCCTTGATTTAGGATGAGGTTATGTCTCCCTAAACCCACTGTAAGCTGAAAATATTGTAAGTTGAATATCATTTAATACACCTAACCTACCAAACCACAGAGCTTAGCCAAGCCTATCTCAGACTTGCTCAGAACACTTCCATTAGGCTGCAGTTGGGCAGAATCATCCACCAATGAAAACACGGTTGAGTATCGATTGTTTGCTCTCCTGATTACATACCTGCTGGGAGCTGCAGCTCATAGCCATTGTCCAGCATCCTGAGAGAGGATCGTACCACATGTCACCAGCCTGGGGGAAGATAAAAAATTCAAAGCAGTTTTAGTTTCTACTGAATGCTCATTGCCTCTGAACCAGTGTAAAGTTAAAAAGTTATAAGTCTAGTCCCGCTGGCGTGGCTCAGTGGTTGAGTGTTGACCTATGAACCAGGAAGTCACAGTTCGATTCCCAGTCAGGGCACAGCCCCGGGTTGTGGGCTCAATTCCCAGCATGGGCATGGCATGCAGGAGGCAGCCAATCAGTGATTCTCTCTCATCGTTTCTGTCTCTCCCTCTCTCTTCCTCTCTGAAATCAGTAAAAATATACTTAAAAAATATATAACTCTATCTCTGGCCAGTGTAGCTAAGTTGGTTGGACCACTGTCCTGTATACCTAAAGGTCGAGTGTTCAACCTAGATCCCCGGTTGGGGTGCCTACCGGCAGCAACTGATCGATGTTTCTCCCTCTCCCTTCCTCTCTGAAATCAATCAAAATATATATATTTTTAAAAAAGAATGCTTGGGGTAGGGAAGAATGCTTGAAGTGCTACTATTATATTTTTAGAATATTGATACTTGATTGAATTCTTTCTTTTATTGATCCCTGTGTCTTTTAGTTGACAGGGTCAGTGTTGGAAGATGCCTGGAAGGAAAAAGGAAAGACGGACATGGAGGAAGTTATCCAGAGGATTGAAAATGTCGTCCTGGACGCGCACTGCAGCAGGTAGGAGAAGGGAGGTGGACGCCAGGGAGCCAAGTCCTTACTTTTCTTTTAATCAGCTGTGCTTCATCGGAACAATTGAAATCTTACAGATTCATCCACAGAAACCTTTTATTAAAGGCACAGCATTTTACCTGTGGCTTCTGCTCCCCTAGCCATTTTTCCTCAGTTATTCAGTAAATGCCTAGGTGTACTACTCTCAGTCTAGTAGGAAGCATAGATATGCTTGCAGGATGGCCACTGCATTTAGGAACCATATAGGTACTTACATGGAACAAATTTCAAGGCTATTTTTTTTTAAGGGTGAATTTGTGTCATTATAGGAGATGTGTGGAAAATTAAAGCATTGACTGTACATGTTAAATTGGTGAAATGGTGGTAGGAGTCTGGTATTTTAGAGCCTGACAACACATAGGGTGGATACACTCACTCACTCCTTTTCCACTTCTGTCTGCAGAGACGTGAAGCAGATGCTCTTGAAGCTTGTAGAGCTCCGGTCAAGTAACTGGGGTAGAGTCCATGTAACCTCAACATACAGAGAAGCAACACCTGAAAATGACCCCAACTATTTTATGGTATGCCAGTGTTTGCTGTTTAAATGTTGCTTATTGCTTGAATTCAACTTTGGAAATTTCTACGAGTTACATAAAGCCATTCCCAGAATTTAATGCCTAATAACTTTTCACTGGCTTAGGGTCCCTGGCAGCAAGCAGAGCAGGTAAATAGAAGAGACATGGGTTCCTCCCATGGCGGGTGGATTAGAGAAAGAGCCACCCAATGGCCAGGGAAATGATGAGACTTGGACTTAAGTGAGTGTAGGGATTCCAGGAAACTGTTTCCCAGGGAATTCATAACCAAGGCCTGCAGCTCAAACTGTTACTTTGTATGTTATCATAAAGGAAGCTAAGAAAATAAAAATGATTACCAGGCCAATGATCCCGGAAGCTCCCAACATGACCAAACACAGCAATTAGGGAGGAACTAGAGGCCAGGTGCACAGACCCGTGTGGTGGGGTCCTTTGGCCTGGCCTGCGGGGGTCAGGCCGAAACTGGCTCTCCAACATTCCCCAAGGTGTTCTGGTTTGCGAGAAGGTGCAGGCCAGGCCAAGAGACCCCACTGGTGCACGATCGGGACTGGAGAGGGACCACAGGAGGGCTCCAGGGCATGTCCGGACCTTCTTGCCCAGTCCCGATCTGCCGAACCCCAGCAGCAAGCTAACCTACCGGAGTTGGAGCGTCTGCCCCCTGGTGGTCAGTGCGCGTCATAGCTACTGGTCGAACGGTGGGACACTTAGCATATTAGGCATTTATTATATAGGACTAGGGGCCCAGTGCATGAATTTGTGCACCTTGAACTGTGGGCCATGGTGGGCACAGGGGCAAGTCTTGGCCCATCCTCTGCACCCCCTCCCGGCCCCTCCTGCCACGGCCCCCAGTCCCCTGTCTGCTGGCAGCCCCACTCCCACCGCCATTCCCACGTGCTGATGGTGCGGAGCGATTGGGGCCAGCACTGTCAGCAGGTGCAAGTGGCGGCTGCTGCCCTTGTCGCCCCTCAGGAGCAGGGGGAGATGGAGAGGCCCTCAGGGGCAATCGGGGCTGGCAGCCGCTGCTTGCACTTGCTGACGGCGCCAAGTGATTGGGACTGGCGCTGGACACTGGCACCAGGTGCAAGCAGGGCCGGTGCCGGCAGCAGGTGCGAGTGCCAGACGGGATCACAGCGTGTGGGAGCAAAGAATTTTCAGTAATCACCAGAGGCTCGCCCTGATGACAGCAGCCAGTGCCCTGCCTTGGTCTGGTGCCCCGGCTCACCTGCTCCACCATCCCGCCGTGGGTGACGCCCGCCATGTTCCACGCTCTGCCACCTGCTGCTGATGCCCGCCATGTTCCGCGCGCACCCCTGGTGGACGTCATAGCGACTGGTTGTTCAGCCATTTGGTCTGTTTGCATATTAGGGTTTTATATATATAGGTTGTTCCTATAACCCCCATCTCAGAAAAATGGTGGGAAGGGGGAACCAAAACGAAATCTGAGTGGACGCTGAGTCACACTGCACCGCAGAACAGTTCACTGTGAGTGACAGACCGTAGACACAGTGTTAGAACAAGAACTCGAGATAGAATGAATCTGAAGAGCAGAGACTTTCCCAATGAAGAGGCAGTAGCAGCCGGGAGGCTCGTGTTTGCTTGTTTTTATATTGCATTATGAGGTGCAGCTGGGTGGCATCAGCCATGCTTCATTGATAATGTGCTTCTAAAAAATCAATTGTGAGAGGATGACATGTTTTTGTCCCTTTGTTTCATCCTAGAATGAACCAACATTTTATACATCTGATGGTGTTCCTTTCACTGCAGCTGATCCAGGTATCTTGTCTCATGGTCTCCCCCCCCCCCCCCCCTAGTTTTTGGTAAGATAGGAAATTGCAGAAAATCATCCCTTTACCAGCACAGAACTCTAGCTTTTCAAAGAGTTCATATCATTCTGAAAAGGAAGGTGAAGGCTTGTCTCATATGTGGTGTTCTTTACAGTAACCACTAGAAACCATTTCAAGTGGAATGTGTCTGATCACCCTAACAATGAAGGGTCAGGAGAATCCCTCAATTAAATGCCACCATTTTTATTTTGTATTTCCTCTCATACTTTGTTTTCATACTCTGAACTTTAGTTGATTAGAATGGAAGGAAAAGATGGTTCTAATTCACTATGTAGTCAGCAGCTTTTATTAATACGGGTCAATACTTGCAGATACTAAGAATTACGGATTTTATTAATACTTGGTGGGTCAAAGTTTATTAAAAATCTAAACCTCTGCACACTTCCCCTTCCAGAAGATGGCATTTGTAGAAGCATTGCTTGTGATAATTGGGACTGCAGTGTGAGCAAGAGAGAAGTTTCCCATTTAGTACAAACTACAACCAGCTGATGGTCAGCATTTCCCCATTTGTCCTGCTGGGTATCCGGCTCTGATTATCCTTGCCTGTAGCACAGGAATGTAGGAAGGAGAAATGGCTACTTAACTCCAGCTTTCAATTAGGAAACAATAAAAAAAAAATGAAAACCACAAAAAATTGACTTGTTGATTCACAGTCAAGATTAAACTAAGTTTGGGATCAGGGAGAGGTCAATGGGGGGGGGGGGAGAGTTATGTAATACTTTAAACAATAAAGAATTTTTTAAAAATATATTTTATTGATTTTTTTAGAGAGGAAGGGAGAGGGATAGAGAATTAGAAACATCGATCAGCTGCCTCCTGCACACCTCCTACTGGGGATGTGCCCGCAACCAAGGTACATGCCCTTGGCGGGAATCGAACCTGGGACCTTTCAGTCCGCAGACCGACGCTCTAGCCAGTGAGCCAAACCGGTTAGGGCCGTGGTCGGCAAACTGCGGCTCGCGAGGCACATGCGGCTCTTTGGCCCCTTGAGTGTGGCTCTTCCTAAGCCTTAGGAGTACCCTAATTAAGTTAATAACAGTGTACCTACCTATATAGTTTAAGTTTAAAAAATTTGGCTCTCAGAAGAAATTTCAATCGTTGTACTGTTGATAATTTGGCTCTGTTGACTAATGAGTTTGCCGACCACTGGGTTAGGGCAAACAGTAAAGAATTTAAAAAAAGAAAAGATTAAACTAAGGTCACGTTACCATATTACTGTATACTTTGGGCCTTTTAAAGAAATAAAACCCTACAGATAACTGCTAAACCATTCTCCCTGGTCATTGATCCGTCACCCAAGTTTAGTCCTGTCACTTCTCTTCCAGAGGTAACTACTGTCCCAAGTTTGTGTCACTGATTTTTACCTCATGTGTCTATAAACTGGATTGTCTCACACAGAAGTATTAACCCAAAGTTGTATCTTACTATACCCTGCTTTTTGCAACTTATTTTTATTCAGTATTACTTTTGGGATTTATATGTGTTGATACATATAGCTTTGGTTCCCTTATTTTAAATGCCAGATAATAATGGGACTGCAGTGTGAGCAAGAGAAAAAACTAAAGCAGCGTGTGGGAGCAAGTTCATAGATTCCTGCTGTGGGTGGCCGGGTGGTCCACAGGCAGTGCTGCACAAACATCTTTAGGTCCTTGTGCACTTGCGGAAGTTCCTCTACAGTGAGGAGGCAAAACTGTCACATTACAGGCTATTTGCATCTTCAGCTTCACTAAATGTTGTTATACTGCTTTCCAGGGTGATCATACTACTTAGTATTTCCAGGGTGTGAGAGTTCCTAGTTCTCATCTTTGGCAATGCTGTTACCAGACCTAATTTTTGTCAGTCCGATTGTATAAAATTGTGAATTTTTATTTTCCACTAATGATACTGAATTTCTTTTCATGTTTCTGTTGAACTTTTTATTTGTTCCTTTGAGAACATTTGCGTTGGAGCCTTTGTCTTGTTGATTTGTAATTACTTGCATAGCCTAGAAAGTCACCCATAGTCAGCTTTTCTCAGTATGGGCTGCCCTTCCCTTTTGTTTATCTTAGCAATGGAAGCCTTGAGTTGAATGTAAACTAAGTCATGTCTTGTTTGTGCTCTCTGTGACTTAGTCCCCTCACTACTAGCAAATCCCATTTTCTGTGTATCTTCTGTTGCTTTATATTTAGGTCTTTCATTGTTTGGCTAGTTTTTATATGTGGGTATAGCAGAATTCAATATTTTTTTTTTAAATATATTTTACTGATTTTTTACAGAGAGGAAGGGAGAGGGATAGATAGTTAGAAACATAGATCAGCTGCCTCCTGCACATCTCCCACTGGGGATGTGCCCGCAACCCAGGTACATGCCCTTGACCGGAATCGAACCTGGGACCTTTCAGTCCACAGGCCGACGCTCTATCCACTGAGCCAAACCGGTTTCGGCCAGAATTCAATATTTTTCCCATAGTATCTCATGTCAACAGCAGGTGTTGAGTCGTCCTTCCTCTCTTAGGTAAAATGTGCCTGTGTGTACCATGTAACTGTGTGTACCAGAGTACTTCTCTCCCATTCCAAACCTAGACAGATACACCAAACTTCTTTGCCACTGAGATGTTTTGCAGTTTGCTTTTTTCCTGTTCCATTTTTTGCTTGGGATATCAGCCCTTTTATTTATTTATTTTTAAATTAAATTTTACTTATTTCATAGAGGAAGGAGAGGGAGGGAGGGGGAGATAGAACGTTTCATTGATGAAAGAGAATCATTGATTGGCTGCCTCCTGCATGCCCCCACACTGGGAATTGAGCCTACAACCTGGGCATGTGCCCTGACCGGAAATGGAACTATGACCTCCTGATTCATAGGTCGATGCTCAGTCACTGAGCCACAATGGCCAGGCAGGATATTAGCCCTTTGAATGACCTGGTTTTGTGCAGAGTGGATGAGGTGGGGCGTGAATTCCGTATTCCTGCTTCAATGGGCCCAAGACCTTTCTTTCTGACCCGTGGGTTTTAAATCCAAGCCCACGTGGTCCACCAGCCTCCAGCTGCTATAAGGATGTATGGCTTTCAGTTCCCTTTCGTTTCTGTCATCAGGAGACTTGATGTTTTTTGTGAACTCATCTGTACATTTAAAAGAATGTTTCTTACCTGTTAGCTCAAGTATTTGTTGCAGGGGGGGCTTTATAAGATAAAATGGTCTCCAAATTGCCAAAATGGAATGTCAAAATATTGCCAATCCTTTAAGCTGGAATTCATGTGTTTAGAAACTGACAATCTTGGAAAAAACATCTTTACCCAGTCAAGTATAATTATATTATCCTCTTGAAATCTGAGGTAGCTGTTTTTCACAGGAAACTACTTTTAAGGTAACTAGTTTTTATACATTGATCCATTTTATTATTCAAAGGTAAAGACTCTACACAGACATGCTAATCTTAAAGATACTCAGTCACTGTGCTTCAGGCAGTTGGCAGATGGAGAGCTATCCTGTCACCCGTATTGCCTAGGAAGAGCCCACTGAGGGAAAGGTGGTAGAGCTGAAACATTTATTAGGTAGCTACCTCCCAGCTGTCTCTAGGACAAGGAAGGAAAGAAAATGCCCTATGCTCGGAGCCGTGTTAGGGTGGCCTCCACTGACTGAGGAACATGGAAAAGTGGCTATTACCTGCCAGCCAGATAGATAGATCACTTTACCCCCTTGGGGAGGATAACAGAACCCAGAAGCCAGGGCGTTTGATTGAAATCTCTCCTGGTGGAAGGAAAATAGGAGAGAATGGAGAACACTGTGTTCTTCTCCACAAACTATATAGCCAGTATTTTGCCTGATGGAAAGAAGCAGGAGAGAATGTAGACATACACATAGCCTGTGAAATGTCCTCTGGTATATGCACAGTGGCTTTGATTTCCAACTTACATTTAGAGGAATATGTATATAATTTAGAGTCATGAGGATTCAGGGGGCAGAAGCAAGCCAATTAGGATAGGTTTTGTAAAAGCTATTCTTAAATATGTAATTAAACTGACTTACTAGATCAGTGGTCGGCAAACTCATTTGTCAACAGAGCCAAATATCAACAGTACAACGATTGAAATTTCTTCTGAGAGCCAAATTTTTTAAACTTAAACTATATAGGTAGATACATTGTTATTAACTTAGTTAGGGTACTCCTAAACTGGCCTTTGCTAAAAACGTCCTCAATCTGATTGAGGATGAGGTCGACTCCTTCCAACTCTCCCATCCACACTCGTCTTGTATACTTGTTTCATCTATCTCCTTTCTGAAAACCGACTTCTGCACATGGGCCACGAAGTTTCAGTCACACTGTACGTGCGCACCCACACGTGGTATTTTGTGGAAGAGCCACACTCAAGGGGCCAAAGAGCCGCATGTGGCTCACAAGCTGCAGTTTGCCAACCACTGTACTAGATGAATATACATAGCTTACTGATGTTTAAACTTTGGATGTACTTAAATGAAAAGTCATAATATTAAAATTTCTTAGGAAAAACTGGCTAATACATATTTCCTGTGAATTTTTCCAGCATTTAAATTTTTTCATTATTTTCATTTTTCTTAGATTACCAAGAGAAATATCAAGAGTTACTTGAAAGAGAAGACTTTTTTCCAGATTATGAAGAAAATGGAACAGATTTATCAGGCGCTGGTGATCCGTAAGTTCTCTTTAGCTACTAACTTTATTTGTGAACTTTCTGTGGCCACAGCTTGTAGATAGAGTTTAGACTGGAAAAAAGCAGATAATGAAAGAATGTGCATTTTGATTAGATGGTATTATAGTGGTATGTAAGTAGTACTTATTTACCAAAAATTTTCACATAATCATGTTGGAAAACACACAAACTATGATTTAAAAAAAAAATACAAAACTGCCGAAACCGGTTTGGCTCAGTGGATGGAGCGTCGGCCTGTGGACTGGAGGGTCCCAGGTTCGATTCCGGTCAGGGGCATGTACCTGGGTTGCAGGCACATCTCCAGTAGGAGATATGCAGGAGGCGGCTGATCGATGTTTCTCTCTCATCGATGTTTCTGACTCTCTCTCTCTCTCCCTTCCTCTCTGTAAAAAATCAATAAAATATATTTTAAAAAAAAAATACAAAACTATGATTTTTTAAATGTATCTATAGTTGAGGGGAAAACCTATTAAAATGTATACGCAAGCATAATTCATTTTTATAAAATAGATTCTATTTTTATACCTAAGACTTTAAAATAAGCAGGTTATATGCCAGTTTCTCCATCTACAAACTATGAATAGTAGTACCTGTCCTTGAGATTTTTGAGACATAAATGAGAATATATAAATGCTCTGGCACAGAACAAACAGCTCAAATCTTAGCTGTTCAAAGGATGACTTAAGATTGAAGATAGAAAATTACTATATAAAAATATTGCTACTGATGGGAATTTGTAAGTTATGGTCTTCTCATATTTCATTTACCTGTCATTCTTGATAACACAAATTTCTTATCACTTTCCATCAGATTTAACTACATTTTGTTATAGAAGGATGAAAAACCTATGAGGATTAGCCCCAGCTCTATTAACAGCTTATAGGAATTTGGACAGGCTGCTTGGGTCCTCTTCTTCCTCAGTGGTGGGAAGAGTAAATTGAATCTGTAAGGACCTATGCACACTTAGGAAAGGTCAACCCTGCTGGGTGTGCCACTAGAAGTTCAAGTTGTTCTTGGCATTCAGGTGATAGTGCCTGTCTTCTTAAGATGGCTGTGGGAATTCAGTAAAGATGTGTGTATTAAGGCCTTCATGGGCACTTAAATAGGAAAACATTGTTTCCATCATTTTAAACTATTGCATAGTTAGAAAAAATCTGAAATAGATGATCTTTAAAGTAGCTTCTTGCTATGAAAGTCTGATTCCAAATAGATTATGACAAAGTTGACATTGTCGGAATACCATTTCTGACTAGAGGCCCAGGGCACAAAAATTTGTGCCCTCGGGGGGGGGGGGGGTCCCCCAGCCCGGCCTGTGCCCTCTCGCAGTCTGGGACCCCTCCGGGGATGCACATTCTAATCCCTTGGGCAGCTTTGGAAAATACTGATGCCTGTCCCCTACTACCAAGTAGTGCCACTGTGAGGGTTCTAGAGGGGACCCTGAATGTATTGGAAGACCCCCCCCCTGTTTTCAAATGTGCAGGCGGGTTTTGGGAATCATTACTTTGAACATCTTCTAGAATGAAGAGATTGACTTTTATTCTGCAAAGTACCACAAAGCCAGACTCCAGACCATTGAGAGAAATAGGAAAAATAAGGAATGAGTTCCCCCAAATTTCAGAACCATTCATGTTCAGAAAGTTGTCCGGGGTGGGACCCCCCCCCCCTCAGGAAGGAATCCATGTTAGAAGAAGGTGTT
>NW_005871201.1:164424-172056 GCF_000147115.1 Myotis lucifugus | reverse complement strand
CGCACCCTGTCACACACAGAGCAGGGCTGATCAGGGGCTTGGGGTGCCGCCACTGTCACACTCAGGGCAGGGCCGATGGGGAAGTTTATGGCTCTACCCCGTCACACACAGAGCAGGGCCCGTGGGGGGGGGGTTGGGGTGCCGCCCTCTTATCACCCACAGAGCAGGGCCGATCAGGGGGTTGGGGCGCTGCCCCCTGTCACACACAGAGCCGCAGGGCAATCAGGGGGTGTGGGTGCTGCCCCCTGTCACGCTGATCCCGGTGCCGGGAGGCCTCTCGGCTCTGCTGATCCCGCCTGGCAGGGTCACAGATCCCTGTCCCAGACCGCAGACAGCCTTGCCTGCTGCCGCCTGCCTTCAGTATGCAAATTAGCCGCCATCTTGTTGCTTCAGGGTGGGGGTCCCCACTGGGGTGCCTGGCCAGTCTGGGTGAGGGGCTGAGGGCCGTTTTCAGGCTGACGGGCGACTGAAGCTCCAAACCTCTCCTTTTTTTCTTTTTTTTTATTCTGGCATTTATTTACCTTCTATGGCTGTCACTGGAGCTGAGAGCCGGCTTTCTCTCTGAGGCTCGGCTGAAAGCAGGTTTCTGGCCTTTGTTTTCTGTATTCGAAACAATGTTGCGACTCCAGCTCTGAGATCCCGGCTGACTGACAGGAGTTTTCTAGGGTTTTGTTTATCTTCTATAAATGTTACAATGTTTCCAACTGAAGCTCAGAGGCCGGCAAGGCAGGCGGGGAACGTTGGAGTCCTCTGTCACTGAAGGAAGCAAGCCTCCCTGTTCGCATCAGCTGCCTGGCTGCCGGCCGCCATCTTGGCTGACAGTTAATTTGCATATCTCCCTGATTAGCCAATGGGAAGGGTAGCGGTCGTACGCTAATTACCATGTTAGTGTAGATGTTAAGCATCATTAGAGGAGGATGGTACATTGAAATTATGTTCTAATCCTATCTAATAATAGACAAACATGGTAATTGACCATACCTTCGCTATGCCTCCCATTGGCTAATCAGCGCAATATGCAAATTAACCGCCAACAAAGATGGCAAAGATGGCGGCTAATTTGCATACTGCAGGCAGGGCGGGACAGCGCAAGCCGCCATCCAGGCCCCCGTGTGCGACCCCAGAAGCTGCCTGCCTGCTGCCCAGGCAGGATTGGATTGGATCCGATCATGATTGGACCCGACCCGGGCCGCAGTCTGACCCCAGAAGCCCCAGAAACCGGTGATCGGGAGAAGATGGAGGTCCCCTGCCCAGGCCTGACACCTCTGGCGGAGGCGTCAGGTCTGGGCGGGGGGCGGAGCCGGTGATCAGAGGATGATGGGGGTCAATGCCTCTGGCAAAGGTGTCATGCCTGGGCGAGGGCGGAGCCAGTGATGGGGGGAGATGGGGGTCCCCTGCCCAGGCCTGATGCCTCGGCCAGAGGCGTCAGGCCTGGGGGGTTGCGGGGGCCAAGCCGGCGATTGGTATGAACTACAGAGGAAACACCTTCTCTGACTGCTCATTGGCTAAGCTCCCTGTATTCCACTGGTAATATTCTTAGTAACTTAGGTAATAAGAATCCAAAAAGGTGATCTAGGGTTTTTCACCACACTCCTGGCGAAAAAAATGAAGGTCCGCTGCTGGAGGGCTAAGAAATGTCATATCCTGCCCTTGCCAGTTTGGCTCAGTGGATAATGCCTTGGCCTGCTGATGGCAGGGTCTGGGTTCAATTCTGACCAAGGGCATGTACCTAGGTTGCAGGCTTCTCCCTGGCTGGGGCCCAGGTCAGGGCTCATGCAGGAGGCAACCAATCAAAGTGTTCCTCTCACTTTGATGTTTCTCTCTGTCTTTCCCATTCTCTTCCACATTCTCTAAAAATCAATGGAAACATATCCTCAGGTGAGGATAAAAAAATAATAATAAAGAAATTATTATTATATGAAAGACACATCTTGAAAATGCCTAAAGAAAGTTGTCATTTTTTCCATGGTGAAGGGACTGGAGTCCATGTTGATGAAAAAACCTTGCTGGCTGCGGTGACTGGCAGTGGCTGCAGCAGCGGGGTGTTAGGGCTGGTGCCTTCCCCTGATCAGCCCGGTCACCTCCCACAAAGGGAGGCTAGACTGTGGCTTAGGCCCTATCCCCAAGGGGAGCAGGGAGCGGGCCTAAGCCATCACTAGGACATCCCCTGAGGGCTCCCAGTATGTGAGAGGAGGCAGGCTGGGCTGAGGAGACCCGTCCCCCCAGTGCACGAATTTTGTGCACTGGACCCCTAGTTATAGTATAATTGTTGCTAAGCTAAAAGGTAAAGCCTTTGATTTAACTTTTAGATTAGGTTAAAGAATTTAACATATGTCTAAAGTATAGCAGAATCTTAACTTCAAAGACAAGGGACTCCGAATCCACTGTAAAACTTAACACACCATACTAAGCTTTTGTTTTCTGAGGACTGACATTTAATGTAATTCTAAACAGTGCTTGCGTTCTATAACTCAGTCTAGGAAAGTTACACCAGATACCTTTCCTCATGACTTAGCATCTTAGACATTTCCTTTTTTTTTTCCCCCTTTTTTATTTCAGAGAGAGAGAAACATCAATGATAAGAGAGAATCATTGATCGCTGCCTCCTGCATGGTCCCTGCTCTGGGGATTGAGCCCGCAACCTGGGCATGTGTCCTGACAGGGAATCGAACCATGACCTCCGGTTCGTAGGTCAGCGCTCAACCATTGAGCCATACCAGTCAGGCTTACACATTTTCTGCATGGAAAAACATTAAGCTTATGAGTCATCTTTGCTTCTTTCACAGATACTTGGATGATATTGATGATGAGATGGACCCAGAGATAGAAGAAGCTTATGAAAAGTTTTGTTTGGAATCAGAGCGTAAGCAAAAACAGTAAAGTTAAATTTCAATGTATCAGTTTTATAAAGCAGTTTAGGTTATGGTGACTTAGCAGAACACAGGAAAGCAGGAAAATGTGTCACACTTATACCAAATTAAGGATGTTGAGTTATGTTACTAATGTATGCAACTTTAATTTTGTTTAACACTCTGCCAAAATAAACTTTATCCCCTATAACTTAAAATGTGTATATATATAAGATAGTTTATTATGTACAGTTAATTCTACTGTTTTGGCTGCAATAAAATCGATTTTGAAATAAATGAAATGTTGAAAGTAAGTTTTGCTAGCTGATTAGAAGCTTATCCTTTAAATTCAGCTTTTCTCGAAGGAAAATGTCTTAGTGTGGAAATACATATTACTGCAAAAATGTAGCATCCTTTTTTAAGAGATGAGTATATAGCTTTCATTTAGTTTTACATTGAGTGTCTCAATGAATTGGGTTTCAAGTATGAGTCACAATCATAAAAATCTCTGGCACTAAAGTCTTAGAATATATAATTAATTTATTTACATATCCAGATGTTATTTGATACCAAGGGCTTTTAAAATAGAGTTAGAACTTCCAACTAAACAACCAAGAGTCTTCACTGAGGATACATTGCAATTCTAAATTGTTCAAATTTTTCACCTGATTTCATTACCCCACAGCCCAGGACATTATTCTACTTTCTTTATATGGCTTTCTCATTTTTATTTGGTAGCATGCGTTGCATTGACTTTTTTACTAGAGAATTTTGCTAGATCTTTGTCACTCAAGTTTTCATCTGCTTTGTAATTGATACACCTTGAGGATCACTTTTCTAATACTTTTACTATAATGTGGTACCACCTCAGTCCTATTTTTACCAAATGTCAAAAATCTTTTTCCAACTAACGACAAGTAAAGCTTATGTACAAAAGGATTGCTTGTAAATATGCATGTAAATAGTTCTGTTAATAACCCACTGTTTCACATTTGGTACACCTGTGTCTGCTACTACAGTTAGCTTTCCCACTTTTCTGCTTGTTTGTTCAGTCTGGATTAAAATTAGTCTTTGAAAATAAAATTGAAATAGTTTTGTTTCCTCTAAGTTTTTGGAGTGGTATCCTGGTATTGTAAAGAATCTGTTGTGAACTTTTTTATATGACATAAAATTATGATTTGAAATCAGAGAAACTACTAGGATAGAAGATACTCTATTCAATGTCTTTTTAGTAAGAATTCAGTTCACTAACAAGTCTAGTTGGAAAAACTAGCAAATGTAAAACATTGAAACTTTTAGATTCTTCATTGGAAAAGGGAAATATGCAGGGTGGGGCAAAAGTAGGTGTACAGTTATTCCTATGGAAAACAATACAATAATTAATAAATAATACAAGAATGAACTCTGTTTCACATACAACTGTGCACCTATTTTTGCTCCACCCAGTATATGCAATTGGGGGTTTTGGAAATTGTGATAGAACTTTTTTTTTTTCCCCCAAATGGCTCCTGTAACAAGGTGGCTATTACCTTAATCTGCAGTTCTCTAAAGATTGTGCTCACTGTATAGCTCAGGGGCAGTGGAAGGTGGTATGGGGAAGGGGCAGGACATTAGACCAGGGGCCAAGTATATGCTAACTGAATGCTTTAAACTTATAGCATTTGCTCTGTGAATAACATCCAGTTTTGTCCACTAGCTCATCGTCATTACCCCTGCTCTACTAATAACAGCCTCCAACAGAGTCAGTCTATGTTCCAGTTACTGGTGCTGCTTAAAAAACCACCCAAACTTAGTGTTTTCATACAGTAAGCATTTTAGTATGCTCATGGGTCCTGTGGCTCAGGAATTTGGACAGGGCACAATAGGGATGGCTTTTATCTATTCTACAATGTTTGAGGCTTCAGCTGGGAAAACTAAGGACTCAGGGATGTAATCCCCTGGGGTGTTCTTCACTCACATGGCTGATGACTGGAGATGTTGCTAAGCCCATAGCAAATAGGAGGCCATCAAGGAAGGGTGGCCATGTTTTAACACTGCAACAGTACATAAAGGAAACTTTGGTCCTGTGCTACAGTTGTTGGCCTTTAGGCCGTGTCTACAGAAATATGGGTCAGTCTTTTGTCAGGATTATCTGTGCAAGTCTCCAGTGGATGCCACAGTCTTCTGGCAATAAAGTACAAATATTGGTCTGAACCTGGCCGTCATGTCAACAATTCAGACCCTCTGTTTGTGCTTGCAGTGCCCTTCAGCCAAAGACTACCAGGACCACAGCTGTTCCTGCACTTGCTGGGCTAGTAAGGCAGAATATACACCATGGCGAATTGTGAGTTGTGTCACTAAGAGGAGTTAGAAATAACCTATTATAGGGTTTGGGCTTTGGTTGGATAATTTGGGAGAGGATCTAAGAAATGAGGTTTACTCTAGGTGTTATAAGGAAGCGGGGACAATTCTATGATTGGATATTTTATTAAATCTTATTGGGGGAGAAACCAAGATGGCTGCCTCCGACAACAACTTCAAAAATACAACTAAAAGACAGAACGGTCATCATCCAGAACCACAGGAAGGCTGGCTGAGTGGAAATTCTACAACTAGAAGGAAAGAGAAGAGCACACAGACTCAGAGGAGCTACGAAAGTAAAGTGCCGAGGTACGGAGGCTCCGGCGCGTGGGGAAAGGGGCTGGCACCTGAGGACGCGGCTGTCTTTTTGAATCGGAGGGAGTCAAGCTCCCGACTGCTCTGAACTCCCGTTCCGGGAAATCTCTGGGGTCCCAGGGCTCATACGAGGAGAAACTGGACGGTCTGGCAGCAGGCAGAACTCAGAACTTGAGGGCGGCTTTCCCTCAGAGGTGCTGGCAGCAATTACCGGGACACTGAGACTCTCGGCCCCTTAGGGCAGGGCTGAGAATCAGCCATAGCTGCTTGCTCCGCCCTGTTGATTCTGAGACCCCGCCCCATCCAGGCTGCTGCAAAGCCTTTTGCATATGAATGCCCAGGTCCTTTGCAACCTGAAAATTACCTAACAAATTGCAGCTGGGCCAGACAGACCCAGAACTTCCAAGAGAAGGCCCAAGGCCCAACAGCAGCTTGCATTGCTTCACAGCTGGGCCTCATCTGGGCACCCCCAAACCCCAAAAAAAGGAAGGGGAATCTGCATATCTCTTTGTAGCTCCTGCTGGGTAACCTCAGGAAGAGGCTTAATTAGCATCTCCTTAGATCCAAGAGCCAGTGTACCCAGTGGTCAGAGTGGGACCATCCAGATTACAACTCCTCAGATTCATAAGGAACACACTCAGGGGGCAGACTCAGTGAGCACCAAAGCCCCACTGAAGCAAGTCTTGCCCCAGAAGGGTGTCTTCAGCACAGAAGTTCTCCCACCGTAGACACAGCTGATTCTCACTGCCAATTGGCCTGGAGGTCAATTCCTCCCAGTGACACCTAAAACAAGGCATAACTACAACAAGACTGTGCACAAAGCCCACAAGGGGGTGCACCAAGAGTGTCCACCTCAGGTAACTGGGGAGGCTGAACCACTGGGCCCTGTAGGACACCTAGCACACAAAACCACTCCACCAACACAGGGAAGCAGACAAAATGCGAAGACAAGTCACAAATGACAGAAATGGAGGAAAGCAAATGACTGGATATAGAGTTCAAAACCACGTTTCTTAAGATTTTTCAAGAATTTTATGGAAACTGCCGATAAATGTAGTGAGATCCTCAAGAAATCTAGTGAGACCCTCGATGTTGTGATAAAGGACCAACTAGAAATTAAGCATACACTGACTGAAATAAAGAATATTATACAGACTCCCAACAGCAGACCAGAGGATCGCAAGAATCAAGCCAAAGATTTGAAATACGAAGAAGCAAAAAACACCCAACTGGAAAAGCAAAATGAAAAAAGAATCCAAAAATACGAAGATAGTGTAAGGAGCCTCTGGGACAACTTCAAGCGTACCAACATCAGAATTATAGGGGTACCAGAAGAAGAGAGAGGGCAAGATATTGAAAACCTATTTGAAGAAATAATGACAGAAAACTTCCCCTACCTGGTGAAAGAAATAGACTTCCAAGTCCAGGAAGCGCAGAGAACCCCAAACAAAAGGAATCCAAAAAGGACCACACCAAGACACATCATAATTAAAATGCCAAGAGCAAAAGACAAAGAGAGAATCTTAAAAGCAGCAAGAGAAAAAAAGTCAGTTACCTACAAGGGAGTACCCATACGACTGTCAGCTGATTTCTCAACAGAAACCATACAGGCCAGAAGAGAGTGGCAAGAAATATTCAAAGTGATGAATAGCAAGAACCTACAACCAAGATTACTTTATCTGCCGGGAGCCGGTCCATCCTTGCTGCAGAGAAGAAACATCTGCACAGCATATGTTTCGAGGTACCTGACGTATATGGCATACTGCTCTTAATGTTTGCTCTCCTTAGTGCCATGTGTTTTAACCAAGGTCACCTCTCTGAGAAAGGTTGTTTCCCCAGGTGGGGATTTTTCCCTGAGGTTAGGGAGGGGATACAACCCCTTAATTAAGTGCCAGGTGGGTAGTTAAGCTACATAATCTTTACTCCCTGGAATGGAGATAAGAAACGCCCTAACCTTTGTAATAGAAATTGACAGGATTAAAATCGGCTGGTATAAATACGGATGTAACGAGACAATAAACAACACAACCTGATCAGATCCTCATCAGATCCTCATCAGCTCCTCATCAGCTCCTCATCAGCTCCTCATCAGAACCCTCATCAGATCCTAACCAGAACCTAGCCAGAA
>NW_005871201.1:132840-164168 GCF_000147115.1 Myotis lucifugus | reverse complement strand
CCAACCAGCATTTAGAAATGTGAAAGGTCTTCTTTAAGAAGAGGACGAAGACAGGGACTCTTCCGTTTCCTCAGCATGGATCGACTCGAGGAGCTTATGCTAACTCAATTATGCAGTCGGAGAAGAATAAATACCACATGATCTTCCTCATTTGTGGATATAATGACATCACTAAACTGATGAACAGGGACTGATCCAGAGACGGAGAGGCATTGATTGGACTGTCGGGCCTTGGAGGGAAGGTAGGGGAGGGTGGGGGTAAGGGGGAAAGATCAACCAAAGGACTTACATGCAAGCATATAGGTCTAACCAATGGACACGGACAACAGGGGGGGAGGGGGGGAGGGCCTGAGGGGGGGGTAGGGGGTAACGTGGGTATAAGGACACATGTAATATCTTAATAAAAATATATTAAAAATAAAAATAAATAAATAAATAAAATTAAAAAAAATTTTATTGGGGGACAGATAGGTATAGGTTAAATTGTAATTTGTTCCTTAAAAATAGTCACATTTAGCAAGAGAGGAGGATGCTTGGCTTGGTATGAAAGTGAGAAGTCCAGGATGGAAGGACTGAAATTTGGCTCAAACTGAAGAAAAAAAGAAAAGCCCTGCTGTTAACCAGGCTGGGAGGGCAGACACAGAGTTAGCAGAAATGCTGTCTCTCCCAAGGTCATGCAACAACGATGAAATGTCATGACCCCTTCTTTCTTTGTGTGACCTCTGTTACGTTGACAATGACACCTCCAGACTTATTAGCTACCCGCACCCACCTATTACTGAGGACTGCAGTTGCTAAACTGCCCTCGCTCATGAGAATATCCAGCCTCCTCTTAGTCCTGCTGCAGAAACCGCATCCAGCCCACAACTGGTCTCCCTCAGAGCTGCTCAGCATCCTGCAGCAGGAACCCAGACCTCACCCAGAGGTGGAGTGCTAATCATGGCTCCTTTAGAGCGAGCCCTTGCTTGCAAGTCAGTCAATATGATTTTGTCAAACTGCAGGCTTGAGCCTAGGGGTCTTTGGCTGACTTTGGCAGATATAATTTAAGGTCATGTACACTACTGCCATTCGCATCAGCCTGGCAAGACGCCAAACCTGGATGAACCCTACACTGAATGGAGGCAGACAGCTGGAGGTCATATTTCTGGTAGGTTTGTACCCCTGTAAACTCACAATCATGGGCTATCAGCACTGCCATTATCTTACTGTTCACTCCTCTTTTCAACCCTCTCCACTCGATCCGCCCCTAACTGATGACTTGCTTCACAGGGAAAAAAAGCACAAATACATAAATACCTGTTTTTAACTCCTACCCTCCCCCTCAAACACTCACATTCAATCATTACCAAGATTATATAGTTTATCTAACCATTTCTTGGAGCTGTGATCTCCATTCTCACTGCCCAGTCTGAATTTTCATCTCTCGTTTGTTTTTCAAAAGCGTTCTATTGGGTTCCCGCATATGCTCTTGCATCCTACAATCCATTCTTCACTCAGCAGTTCCAGGAATATTTCTAAAGTACAAATGGCATCACAAACCCCTCCGTTGTAAGCAATTCATATATAGGCGTTTCTAAGATACCGGAGAGGGAAAAGGTGGGAGAGGGATAGGACCTATTAGCCCCGTGTAATACAAACCGAAGTCACAGATCAATGAAAACAGGATTGTCTAAGGATGCCCTTGTTATACTTTACATAAGGCAGAGGTCAGTTTGCATATCAGTCTTTTAAAAATGGAGATGAATTTAAGGAGTTAGATTTCTCATCCCTTGGTCCTGCCAACTTTGCTCAAAGCCCTTAGAATAGTTTACTGTTGCTTTTAACAAAGTCCATCATCCATAAATTCCTACTGATCTTGCCCCTGCCTACCTCCTAGCTGCATTTCAGGCTTCTCTGCCCTGAAGGCCTTTCTTTCTCTCTAATCCTTAAACCAAACTGGTGTTCTGGCCTCAGGGCCTTAACACAGGCTGTTACTTCAGCTTGGAACACTGTTCTCCACCTGGCTAGTCCTGAACCGGTTAGCTCGCTAGTTTAACTAGGCAGGTTTAGAACGTTTTAGGAATAAGAAGGGTCTATGGGGGAAGGAATACATACGGAGACTTGAAGTCGCCAGGGTGTGTATCTTGTACAGAGAGTAGAGAAATGGAATAGGCAAATAGAAATATATCCTAAACCAAAAAGCATCGCGGGCCTGAGCCAATAAAGTGACCATAGGTTAGGCCCAAAGTAGCCCTGACCTGAGTCGCTGGGCGGGCCATGAGAGAGGCCTTCTCTCCAACACAACTGGCAGAGCTGAGAGATGCATCAAAGGGACTCCAGCCAACAGGGAAGGGGGGAGAAGGGGGGGTGGGCGCCACGTGGGCTCTGAGCTCCGAACTAACTGTAGCACCATGACCAGTAAGAAGGGTCGTGTTCAGACGAAGAGCTGCACCTATTTAATGCCAAAGACAGAGCAGCGGTCACCCTTCCCAGGGGCCTCTGTCCGTGCAGCGGGGACGGAGTCTCCGGCTCCGAACTTAGAATCAGGGTTTGGAGGCAGTGTCTGCCTGCAACAAAGCGTCTGTACTTTTCACCGACCACCTTTCGCCCGTGGCTTCCTGCCTCGAAACCATCCAGACAAGAAGCGGGAATCCAGGGCGTTCCCGTTCCATGTTCGCGTTTCAGTACCTACTTATCCTTCGTATGTCAGCGGGAGTATTTCCTCCGCCCAGGCTGGGTCTACCCATTATCTGCGGTCAGACCTCCGCGTTTTATTTCAGGAACACTTACCACCACTTGATCAAGTTATTGTCTGGTCGCCTCCTGCCGTTACTCTAGTTGCCATCCTCGACCTGGGTCCGTCCCGCCTCCCCCCGCGCGCCTCGCACCAGCCCGTCGCTGGGGACCCTACCACCCGTGTAGTGACATAAATGGGCAGTCCGGTCTACTCGCTGTTAGATAAAGGCGCAGAGACACGGCTGAGACCAATTCCCTGACACCAACTTAGAAGGAAAGGCCTCCGCCTTTGGCCAGGTTCTTCCTCAACAGCTGCACTGGGGTGTAACTGTCGTTCAATGACTTAAATAGGCGTCACTGCGCCAACACCCCCGCGCGGGGAGCTCGCCGGACCCTCACGACGCTCGAGCCAAGGGTTTCACCACAGCCGGTCGGGCCGGGTCTGTGTGGGGCACCGGAAGAGGAGAGGACCAGATTCTGGGTCGGGACCCTAAACGCCTTCCCCACTTCCGGTTTCTCCCCTCTCCGAGAGCGGCAGGGGCGGGACTTCCGGCCTGGCTGGTCCGCGGGGGCGGGAAGGTTTGAATCGTTGTTGTTTGCCTGTGTTTTCCTCCGGGGTCTTCGCTGGCGCTCCCCCTGCTCAGCTACTCAGACCCGGGTCCTCCTGGCCCTGCGGTTGTGATTGTTTTCCATCGAGCAGCTTCACTTGTTAAAATTAGGAGCAATTCCTCGAGAAGCCGTCGTGGGCAGCCGCAGACGCTGCGGTTCGAGCCACTTGGCAAATCAAAGCGCAAGGGCGGTTGATGGGCCTCGTTACCACGACTTTTCAGCTCAGAACTGCTGTGAGTCAAACGTTGGTTGCTTTGGTGAGTTTGTTATTGCAACTAGATACGGCATTTTGGAAAAGTCAGGTTCCCGCTGAAGTCAAGAACAGACAAGGCTTTTTGATCGTTAAACAGACATAATGTGCTGAGTGTTGAAAACAAACAGTAAGACAGTTGTGGCTGGAAATGTGGACTGGGGCGGATTTATGATGTGCCAGAAACTTTATACTGTCTCTTGTGTATGCTTTTAATTTTTTTTAAAAAATCACACCTGATTAAGCTGTTTATAAAAAATAAATAGGCCAAAAATAGAGACATTTTCCCAGTTGTTACCAGAAAATGTTTTCTTCCTTTTTTATAAGCATCTGTTTATTTGGTTTTTTGTTTCCTGAAATAGCAAGTAGACAGCATATATATAGGGTGTCCCCCCAAAAAATGTATACACACCTTAACAGCTGATGGCTCACTTTTGAAACTGAAATGTATTTTAATAAGCACTGCCTTTATAATCATTCAAAGTGTTTGTGTACATGTTGGGGGACGCCCTATATATGGCTATGAATATTTATTGCCATTTAACAAGTATGTAGACAAGCGATGTAAAGTGGTTGGTATGGGCTGGGTTGTGAAAGTTACCTATGACAGCAATACTGGAAATGGATTGGAGGGGTAAGAGGCTGGAAAAAAGGTCCCAGATAGTTACAGGAATTGAGGGGAGAGTTGATGGCCTGAAGCAGAAAACGAGGAGCCAGGTTCATGAGAGACGAAATCAACAGGACTTGTTACAAGAGTGTGGAGGGAAAGAGTGAGATATCAAATATTGCTAACATTGAGATACCATTAACTCAAACTGCACATTCAAGAAAAGCAAGATTTCTAAAATTTACTTATTCTTTCATCATTAAGTAAATCTTTGTTCCACCCTTATTATTTGCCAAGTACAACTGTGAATAAAACAAAGTCTCTGTTCTGATGTAAGTTTATATCCTAGTGGGAAAAGACAAAAAAAAAAGAATAAATAAATAAAATCAGTTCTGACAGCAGTTAGATGCCATGAAGGAAGAAGATGACATGGATAAAAAATGACTGGAGCCCTAACCAGTTTGGCTCAGTGGATAGAGCGTCAGCCTGTGGACTGAAGGGTCCCAGGTTCGATTCCGGTCAAGGGCATGTACCTTGGTTGCAGGCACATCCCCAGTGGGGAATGTGCAGGAGGCAGCTGATCGATGTTTCTCTCTCATCAATGTTTCTGACTCTCTATCCCTCTCCCTTTCTCTCTGTAAAAAAAACAATAAAATATATATATATTTTTAAAAAGTGACTGGGAGATGGTTGGGAGCAACTTGTATTGAGATTCTACAAAGTTACATTCATAATACTAGGTAGTGTCATATGTGTTGTCTCATTTGATCCTCACAGCAATCCTGTCACTATTCCCATTTTACAGATAAGGAAACGAAGGACCTAGCTTATAGCTAGTAAATGGTGGGTATGAATGGAACCCATCCTCTAATTCCATTTCCATCATACCTACATGGAAAGCATAGCTGAAGACAGAGTCACTTTAGAAGTGGAGAAGAGGAAATTGAAATGAGTGAGATGAGGATGAAACTAAGACCTAGGAGATTAATTAGCATTTTCAGTAGTGACATGAAGATACTTCTTTTTTAAAAAAAAAAATATTTTTATTGATTTCAGAGAGGAAGGAAGAGGGAGAGAGAGAGAGAGAGAGAAATATCAATGATGAGAGAGAATCATTGATCAGCTGCCTCCTGCACACCCCCTACTGGGGATCGAGCCCATAACCCGGGCATGTGCCCTTGACCAGAATCAAACCTGGGACCCTTCAATCCGCAGGCCCACGCTCTTTCCACTGAGCCAAACTGGCTAGGGCTGAAGATACTTCTTTAATGCCGGGCTAGGGACAAGAATCCAGGTATGTATGCTTTTCTTTTAGACCTAATCGTTACTTTTGGCCTGCCCTTTCCATGTATTACAAGTGATTTGCTGTATTCTTATTGCAAAGGTGGAATTTGCTTGTTATTTGAAATGAGATACTAAAGATATAATTTTCTGACATTGAACCTCAGGAGAAGTAAAGCCACTAAAATTATACAGGCAGTTATAACTTGGTGGACTGTCTTCTACCTCTCTGTTATGTTTCCACCCTGGAGTAAAGCCTTAGGGCTTCCTCAAGGCACTCTGTCAGGAATGTTAATTTCAAATCATTTCAGTGTGTCCAGTAAGATAAATTTTCCTCCAACAAAAGTAAATGCAATGGCAGTATGTTTTGCTTATGTCCTTAGAAAACGTACCAGCTTCTTTGGGTAGAACTTTTGTACGTTAAGAGAACTATCGGTGCTGCTGTTCCCTGTTTCCGTCAGTCTTTGCCTTGGAAGGACGTTACCCATCGTCATCGTGATGGCGGCTGAAGTGCGAATGGTGCTTTATGAAGACGATTCTGTGCAGGTACAGTACGCTGATGGCTCCAGACTGCAGCTTTCTCCCTGTGGCTCTGAATTTTTATTTGAAAAGGCACCTCCTGTTTCAGCACATCCTTTAGAACAACCGGAAAGAATTCGTCAGAGGACACACTTTGCTATTAGCACTTACCGAGTAAGTAAAGAGGACGCAAACATTGCTCGTTCAATGTTGTTGGGGTGGGCGGAATATGGAAGTAATTAGCATGCAGGATTGCTTCATACTAAATGGATTTTCAGTCATTTTTCTAAGATTACATTTGTATCTTTTTGTAGGAGCAACTACAGAGAGCCCTAGATTTTCGAAACGCTTTCGCCACTTGCCCTTTTTTATCTGAAAGCATTATACCTCCGGAAAGAAAAAAGGTAATTTTTTAAAAAAATAATTTTTGTGAGTAAGATTTGAGGGCAAGCAATTAGAAATAGGTCGTTTAATAATTGGCCTTTTTCTTCATGACACTTGGGAATAGACATGTTGCTGTAGAATGAATGCATAGTCACTTAGCATTCACCACACTAGAGTTCTCATGTTTTGTATATATTGACTGAGGCACAGAAGTTACATAATTCATTACCCTGTCTTTTTCTTTGTAGCCAAAGATTCTATGTAGAGCTTTTCAGGTTGGTGACTTTTTGATTTTTAGAGGTGCGAAAATGAAGAGATTATGTGGATATTTTTAGTAGCTTATGTATATTTATCTGTTAATGTGTAATAGAGATATACAATTACTTATGGGTATGCAAATTTTATTCTTTTTGCTTTCACTCTATTTTGAACTTTTAGGAATAATAATCACTATCATTTATTGAGGGTTTACTGTGTGCCACGAACGGGGAGTGATATTAAAAATATTTGCTAGCACCAGCATGCCTTGAGTCCCTGGTGATCAAAATGGGAGTCCGACCAGTCAGAAAAGGCATATTGGCTGGATACGCTCCTTTTGACAGGAACTAAGTCTCAGAGTTTCCCTAACTTGTCCATAGAAAGTTTCTTAGTGGCAAAGTCAGGATTTGAACCCAGTCTGTGTGTCTATTAACCACTTTCTGCTACTGTCATGATGCTTGCCTGCCTGTGGAGTGGTTTTCTATTACATTGTCTCATGACAAAGAAGCCTTGAAAAATTGTAAGCTGGAACTTGGTCTACAAGGCTATTTTCCCACTGTATCTATTGGAGTGACTATTTATTAAAAATGGGTATCTTGTTGGATTATCAGACAGTCTAGTTCTAGAAGATGGAACTTTTTGAACCATCATCCTTATAGACCAGCTTGACCATTAATGAATAATGCCCTTAACTTTAGTGTACTGACATAGCACTATAAATTTAAGAGGCTTTCCGACAATGGTTTTTGTAAATTTCAAGTTTTATATAAATGGAAGTTGAAATGGATAGCTGTTGGCAAGATTAACTAATTACAAGACTTTCGTGATACCTGTTGTTTCTACCTTACATGAAAAGATGCATCAGGCACGGTTACTGTTACAAGTCTGTTTGCTATTGATCAGCATCCATTTACCTTTAAGTAATTCAGTTTTTTAAAAAGTTACTCTTGCCCAGCCCACGTGGCTCAGTGGGTGAGCGTCAACCTATGAACCAGGAGGTCATGGTTTGATTCCCTATCAGGGCACATGCCTGGGTTGTGGGCTCAATCCCCAGTATGGGGTGTGCAGGAGGCAGTCAATCAATGATTCTCTTTCATCATTGATGTTTCTCTCTCTCCCTTTCTTTCTGAAATCAATAAAAAATATATATATTTTAACAAGTTACTCTTTAAGTCACCTGATACTTATTTTAGGGTCTGGTGTATCTAGGACAGGTACTTTAGTCCATGTCATAACCCTTTGAGAGAACATATCCCAAGTGCTGTTCAATCATTCGGTACCATTTATTAAATAACTCTCCCCTCCCCCTTGTTTCGAAACCTTATGTTGTCACATGTAACATTTTAAGATATATTGAGTCTGTTTCTGTATTCTCTGGGTGATTCTGTCAATGATTTTTATGCTAGTTTCATACCATTTGAGTTAATATAGTGCATTATAGTGCTATAGACGTCAATAGCCTTTTTGAGAGTAGAATTTTGGGAGGGACTCAAAATCTAATTATCTCTGATTCATTGTACATTAAAAAAATATGTCTAACACTAGATATAATCAGGATGATTTTTTCTTTTCTCATTTTTTTTCAGTGTGTGTGTGTGTGTGTTTGTTTTATCTCTCTAAAGAGATAATCTTAACAATATCAAATATTCTCTGAAAAGCCATATATTAGGCTGACACCTGGCTCTGTCGTTTTCATTCTGTCTAGATAGTAAAACATAAAACTTTAAGAGCATTCTTACACAATATGTAGGTACCAGATGTATGGAAAATTTGGTCTGTTAACAGAAAATACTGACCATCTCTTTTCCCTCCCCTCAACTCAGCGTATCCTCATTGACATCCCAGAAGTGAGATGGCCCAGTCTTGATACTGATGGTGGCATGATATGCATGCAGAGCGGCGCCGTGAAGGTACCATCTGTAGATGGTCATGCATACCTCTGTCTGCCCAAATCTCAGCAGGAATTTACAGTACATTTTTTGTGTAAAGTGAGCCAGAAGCCAGGCTCATCTGTGGTATTGTCAGAAAAAAATAATCAGGCCCCAAAAGAACAAGTAGGAAAAGTGGACAAAACCCGTGCACATGGACGTTTACCAGGACAGAGACAGAAGAATAAAGAAAACGAACTTCACTGTCAGATCGTGAAACCCAAAGGACCTTCAGAGAAGAAGCCTTGTGGGAACAGAACTGAGGGGGAGGAGGCACTGCCTTTGCCTGGTCCCAAGCACAGCTGTGTCCACGCGTGGGTAGAGCAGCGCTGCTCTGTGGCCTCCTGTCCAGAGGAATGGAAATACCCTCTGTCTTTAGCACTTCGCTTTCATAATAAAATCAGCAATATGTCTGGAACTGATGGGACTATCCCCCAGAGTACAGTGCTAACGTCTGCTGCTGCTGCAGAGCAAAGAGGAAAAGAGGTTTCTGTTCTTCCCAAGGCCCTGCTGCTCAGCTGTCCTGTCCCACACCTGCACAGGTAATGGAAGAACGACCTTCTTGTCAGAACCAGTCCTCCTATAGATAATGTGTCTTTCTAAGTCATCTGATACCAGTCATAAGGAAAGTTCATTCGGTTCATCCAAACCTTGTTTAAAACGGATAGTAAATAATTTGCCTAGCAAATGTGTTGCTTGTTTCTTAACTCTGTGTCCATGGAATGAATGTTTATGGGAGGCTGACTGTACTAGATACATCGTTAAGCACAGAGACTACAGAGATGACTGAGACACAGTCCCTGCTTTCTAGGAGCTTAGAGTCTAGTGAGGGTCACTGTTGCTGAAAAGATGATTATTAAAGTGTGGTAAGGGATGGCCCAGGCACCTGTACAGACCCCTGGGGAGCATCTGCTGCCACTCAGTGGAGCCTGTTACCATGGTTGCTGGAGTGTAGATCTGACAAGTTTATGATCATGGGTTCTTTCTTTCACACTTGGCCTCCGAGGCCGTCTCTATCTTTGGTTGACGTAAATATGTCCATTGTCAAAGGGGTAGGCATGGATGGCTAGGTAAAAACCTTTGACCTCCACTAACAGATGAATAACCTAACGATGATAGATTTGTAACAGGAACTTTGCATAAGTAGTGCAATAATAATAATAGCTAACGCCAAGCACTCAGTATGTGCTAGGCATGCTGTTTCATCCCCATAGTAACCCATGAGGTAAGTACTGTCTCTAATCATCCCATTTTGTGGAGGAACTTGAGCCACAGAGATGTTAAATAACCTGAGCAAAGTCTCACACTTGTACTTGGAGAATTAGGGTCTGATCCCAGGTAGTCTCTAAGTACATATCTGTTACTCAAATAAAATATGGGAATGGTTTTCAGGCGTGTCATGATTATCTGTTTAAGATAGGAAAATCCATTATTATAAGTATGCATCAAAAGAGATTGATGCTTCTAAATCAACAATTTTTCAATAACTTGCCACTGGCTTTAGATTGAAATCCATTACCCTTAAACATGGCTTAATAGGCCTTGCATTTTCTGGTCCCTTCCCATGTCTGTAGTCCTCCACTCGCTCACCACTCTACTCTTGCAGGCCCTGGAAAGTTTGCCCAAGCTATCATTTGCCACCGCGCCTGCTCTGTCTTCTGCCAGGAGCACTCCTGCTAACTCATGTTCATGTCCAGGTCTCCGAGTCAGCCTTCCTTCCTGAGAACGGTGATCCCCAAGTCCCTAGACAGGATGAGGTTCTTACACAATCCTATAGTGTTCAGCAATTCCCCTTTCTTTATGTCAACGTTTACTGTCTAACATCACAGTGACCATGTTTGCTTTTCTTGGGTGTTATTTACAGTGCCTGGCCACCATAGGAACATTAGTAAATATTTGTTGTTCAAATCCTAAATTTTAAAGATTACTAAAATTGTTAATTTAGGTAATTCTGCTGAGATTCAATAGTGAGATTATTGAAAATGCATTTAAAATAAGACTCATTTTAAAATGTAATGCCATGACTGGTGTGGCTCAGTGGATAGAGCGCCGGCCTGCGGACTGAAGGGTCCCGGGTTCGATTCCAGTCAAGGGCATGTACCTTGGTTGCGGGCACATCCCCAGTGGGGGGTGTGCAGGAGGCAGCTGATCGGTGTTTCTCTCTCATCAATGTTTCTAACCCTCTATGCCTCTCCCTTACTTGCTGTAAAAAAATCAATAAAATATATATATTTTTAAAAATGTAATGTACTTTCATATTTTTACTTTTTTTATCTAATTAATTAAGCAAGGAATAAATCTTACTACAGTCACACTATTTTGTTGACTTCTCAAGGTAATTTTGTTGAGCAACCAGAATCCATAACTTGTATTTTATCCTTCACAGGTGGACTTTCTGTGATTCACTTTCACAGGGGCAGTCTGATGAAGAAGAATATTCCTACTCTGAACTAGTGAAAGTGGTCTGGCACAAGGGTATTACGTACAGGTAAGGCACCTGTGTTGGAGTTGGAGCTGTGAAGTGATGTCACAGGGGACGGGACTAGCCTTGCAGATAAAGTACAAGAGAATACAGTTTTGCAGTGCCACCATGCTCCTGTGCTTGGCCGTGAGGTTTCAGGTCTCAATACCCTAATTATATTTGGACACACAGGGTTCTTGTTACTAATTCACATTAATCATATTCGCAAGATTTTTGTGACAGCTCCAAAGCCATCGAGGGATTAGTTTTGCAAGTGAATGAGAGACGCATGGCAGCTATTTAAGCCACGCCTTCCAAGCATGGGGGATCTAGTTGTCTGATTAGTCACATCAGAAGGTGCCTGGTGAGCATGGAATTGAGACATTAGATTCCTAAGGGAGATTTCAGCCTGCATTCACTCAGCAGATATTCACCGAGCGGCTGCTCTGTGCTGCACTATTCCATTGAATAGCCCTACCTCTCTAGGGACTGGAATACTGGTGCTGGCCAGAGGAGAGGTTCACTCTGTACACAGTGCTGATGAGTACTGGGAACTGTTTGTTCTTGGGCTCTCCTTTTCCTGCACGAGGACCCACTTGTTACTGACAGCATACTAGTATTTTCCATACATGTTTCAATAAAATTGACTTGGCTTATATCTTTATTCCTTATATACTCAATACCTTGATTGTACGTGGCTACTCAGGTACAATGAGTAACCTCCTCTTAGGGATAGCTCCTTCTACACATGGCTAATCTCATCATCAGGTATTAATTCTGCTAGTTTTATTATTAAAGAATAATCTTATTTTCAGGTTGTAGAGTTGTTATATTTAACTCTTATGCAATGAGTACTGCTTTGGTGACCATTATAGACCAGCCACTGTGATTGGCTGGGGGGATACCAGGGTAATAAGGGAAGATGCCTCACTTCTAGAAGCTGAGCTTAGTTACTGAAGAAGATAGATCCACCAATTCTGGGTGTTCTATTCATTTTTTTGCCAAAAAACAAAAAAAAATTTAGCTGGCTGGAGGAACAGAGTATGAAATTATCCATTTGCTAGATAGGTTAAAAAATTATACTTCTTTGCCGTTTTTTCTTTCTGTTCTTGTATTTTTTTTCCATAGACTTGCCCATAAAAATGTGAACTCAATAGAGATTTATCCTGGAGATGGATCTGTTTTCAAATCAGAAGGAGCTTATTTTGGGAAATATTTTACATACTATTCCATTCAAGAAGGATCAGAAGAGGTAGGCGGACAATGAGATCTCCACTCAAGATTTTTGGTCTATAGCTGTTTCTAAATAATTGTGAATATATTTGGAAAATTTGATCTCTGTATAACATTGCTTGCTATTACTTAGTCTGAACAATCAGTATAACCTTACTGCCAGTATTGGCACAATAACTATTAACCACCTTATTTTTACTGTATTATCATCCTGTATTCTGTCTTCCATTCACCTAAGCAATTATGTTTAAATCAGAAGTTACATTTCTTCTGTCATAGAATGTGTCAATAGGAAATACTAAAACCAGCAGCATTACTTTGAATCAATATACTTCTTTGAATTAATATTTGTCAATTAAAAAGCACATTCTTTTTTCTCTAGCATGTATTTATTGTTTGCATATTTTAAATACCTCCTAACTCCTAAATCTTTATATTCAACTAAAAAGTTCAACAAGATTGTTTTTTTGTTTTTTTTGTTTGTTTGTTTGTTTTTAAATATATTTTATTGATTTTTTACAGAGAAGAAGGAAGAGGGACAGAGAGTTAGAAACATCGATGAGAGAGATCGATCAGCTGCCTCCTGCACACCCCCCACTGGGGATGTGCCTGCAACCAAGGTACATGCCCTTGACCGGAATCGAACCTGGGACCCTTGAGTCCGCAGGCCGACGCTCTATCCACTGAGCCAAACCGGTTCGGCAAGATTGTTTTCTGGTGTTGAAAATAGTGAAACAACATTTAACATATCATATCAAAATGTAATAATGTGGATATTTTGTTAATAACTTTTAATTTGCTCAGTCTGACATTTGCCATCACCCATTCAAAGGCATCACCATAGTATCACGTGGCTTTGCTTTGCAGGATGAAATACAATAAAAGCGTTGTCTTTCTCTATTACAGAGTAGGGCATGTTAGTGTTAAGATTATCAGAGATACTATGGCCTGGGGTGAATGTGGAATATTGAAAGAAATGAAAGTGCTGTTGTTCAGTAGTTAGAACAGAAATAGAAAATCAGGAGGGGGTGTGTCCAGATTGGGGCCTATCAGGGAGCCGGCCAGCAGGGGAGAAAGGACCATGGGAAGTTGGCCAGCTGGGGGGAGGGACCACAGAATGTTGGCTGTGGGCGTACACTGACCACCAGGGGGCAGCTCCTGCGTCGAGCGTCTGCCCCCTGCTGGTCAGTGCGTCATAGCAACTGGTCATTCGGTTGACCGGTCGTAATGGTTGCTTAGGCTTTTATATATATAGATAGACTAGAGGCCCAGTGCACAAATTCATGCACAGGGGAGGTTCCTCGGCCTGGCCAGCAATTGGGGCTGATCAAGGCAGGCTGGCTGGGGGGAGGGACCGCGGGAGGTTGGCTGGCCGCAGGAGGTTGGCTGTGGGAGCACACTGACCACAAGGGAGCAGCTCCTGCGTCGAGTGTCTACCCCCTGGTGGTCAGTGTGTTGTTATAGCAACCGGTCATTCGGTCGACCGGTCGTAATGGTTGTTTAGGCTTTTATATATATAGACTAGAGGCCTGGTGCATGGGTCCGTGCAATGGTGGGGTCCCTCGGCCTAGCCTGTGCCCTCTTGTAATCCAGTCCCTTGGGGGATGTCGGAGAGCCAGTTTCAGCCCAATCCCCGCAGGTCAGGCTGAGGGACCACCAGTGCACGAGTCCGTGCACCAGACCTCTAGTAGTGATTATAAGACACTCTTAATTGTAAGATGATTCCAAATTTCAGAGAGATTAAATTGTAAAAGTAAGTATTTTAGAACTGATGCAATAGGTAGGATAGCTGAAAGAGAAGAACACTTAGGGAACTCAGTGTCCAGTAGAGAAAGACATAAATAATTAAAATGTGATGTTTTGAGTGCCTGCCATGTGCTAAGCACTCTACTAATAAATGCTGGGGATACCAAGGTAAGCAAAACAAATACAGTCCCTATCTTCATGAAGCTATCTCTATTCTGGAAGGGAAGACAGACATGAAATAAAAACTAAATGAAAACCAAGAAACAGGAGAGAGGGCACTGTGCTTATGGACATAACTAGGGGATTTCACCCTGTCTGTGGGACCTCCACAGGGCTTTCCTGAGACTGAAGGGAAAGTAGGAGTTAGTCAGACACAAGGAGTTCATGGAGGAGGGAACCGAGTAGAGGGAACAGCATGTGATAATTGACATACCAGAGGTAGATACAAAGTAGAGAAGAAAATGCAAATTTTGAAATGAAGATAATTCCATTTCTGACTTGTTAAAATTGAGATGTCTGTGATATTCAAGTACACAGTCCAGGATAAAAGGATAAAGATTACTTTTGAGTACCTGCTATACACTAAATTGTGATGGTAAAGTATGGGCTGTTCTCTCTTGTGGTTCAAAACAGATCTCTGCTACTTTTTAGCCCTCAAGCCTCATTTTCCTCATCTAAAAATAGGCACCTAGCACAGATCTATTCAATAAATATCAGCCATGGCTATTATAATTATTATGAAGGAGCATTGAACCTTGTGGAAATAACCTAAGAAGAAATCAGGAAGTCAGAGAAGGCTGGAGACAGAGTCCTGGCAAACACGGGCATTACAGAGTCTGAGAAAGAGGAAATTCAGAAAGGATAAGTTTTTAAAATTCAAGAAACCAAGACAGTAAATAATACTATCTTCCATAAACTGTAGTAATAGTTATTCCATTAGTAAAATATAACAAAATGATAGATTCATTCAAGTAAAATAATTTTTGATGCTTAGGTTTTGGGTTTTTTTGGTCTAAAGGGAAAAGCTTTTGTGATGTTTCCTGCTAATAAGTAGGAAAATTCATTTGTAACCATGTTAATTTTTTAAAATATATTTTTATTGATTTCAGAGAGGATGGAAGAAGGAAAGATAAAAACATCAGTGATGAGAGAGAATCATTGCTCACAGACCCCCTACTGGGGATTAAGCCCTGACTGGGAATTGAACCATGATCTCCTGGTTCATAGGTTGACACTCAAGCACTGAGCCACACCAGCTGAGCTTATAACCATGTTAGTTCAAGTATACCAAGATTTAAATTGGACAGTCAGTTATAGGCTGTAAGAATGTAACTGTTGAATAGAGAGGAAAAATGGGAGAATGGAAAAGCATCATGAAATACCTTTAGATTATACCAATTACGGCCTTTAAGTTAAAATAACTGCTTCCTTTGTCGCTATGTAAATATGTAAATACAAAATAGCTGAGTAATAATGGCCAATGTTTATTATTAATGAGATCTTTCACTTTAAACTAATTTTCAGAGGGAAGAGAAAATGTATTCAGTAAATAATCTTCCTCCAGAGAGACCAGGAAGTCTGTTCTCTGTGTGTTCTCTAATTAAACAGGCCACCAGGTAAGTCCTTCACATTCAACTGAATCAAGTGTTATGTCTGAGAACCTTGATACCTTTTCTGATGGTTAGGATAAGATTAAGATTTTGTAATTAAAAGAATACTTCCATCTTTGAAACGTAAAATGAAATATGGAGAAACATTTCTATGTGGCAAGCAAGTGCTGGAAATAGGTGACTTCTCTGGGTAAATTTCGTATCATTATTGCTCCCTGGAATCAAGTTGAGGATTTGATGATACATTTAAAATTTTCATACTTCCTTATTATCTTCACAGTAATAAAGGTTTCTGAATGTGTACAGAAGAGAAGTGTTGTTTGGTTCTTTGGTTCCTATGTTTTTTAGTTCTCCTAGCTAATTAATCTGTAGCACTCAGAAGAATGAAAGTGAATGGTTGGAGTCAATGATTTATTTGTATAAACTATGTCTAAGCCAGTTCCAAAGTAGATTTGAAGGAGCAGATCAGTAATATGATTTCTAGGACAGTTTATTTACAACCCACTACTTAGACTATGCTAACCCTTTTAGGCACTGTGAATCGATCACCTCATAAAAAGGAGCACCTGAAAATTCTATTTGGAGTCATTTCATTGCCACAAATTAGAGAAATAACCTTAAGTGGGTAAGATCAGCCAAAGGGAAACAGTAGTAGTTCCCTTGTAAGGGCTTACTATTTTCTGGAAGGAAATAGGTCTGGACATATTTCAGTGGAAATGAACTTCTTGGCTGAGAAGTCGTACAACAGTTAGAATTGTTGCTAGAATTGGAAAATGCCATAATAATTTGCAAATGTTTAAGTTGTGTATTTCACGTTCACAGGATTCTTCAGCACTGTGCCAAGATGAGGCTTTCTTTAAGCCATAACTATCGTATATGCTGCTGGAAAATGGTATCTTAAAATTCTTTCAAAAGCAAGATAATTTTGTCTATATTCCTAAATTCAAATTACTTTCATCTAAGTCATGCAAGAAATTCTTTGTAACATTAATTTATTCAGAAAAATATCCACTTAATAGATAAATGCTGCAAAATGAGGCTTTTGTTTATATTTTATTGTATATAGTTTGGTTTAGCTTCTTTTTTTAAAAATATATTTTATTGATTTTTTTACAGAGAGGAAGGGAGAGGGATAGAGAGTTAGAAACATCAATAAGAGAGAAACATCGATCAGCTGCCTCCTGCACACCCTCCACTGGGGATGTGCCCACAACCAAGGTACAGGACCTTGACCGAAATCGAACTGGGACCCTTCAGTCTGCAGGCCAACGCTCTATCCACTGAACCAAACTGGTCAGGGCTACTTCTTTTAAATGGAATGGGAAGGCCATAGGAATTAGTTGAATTTGTATATAAAAACATAGTTATTGTAAACACTGCAGTCTTCTACTCCCTTTCCATACTGTAAAAGTACATTCTTTAATGCTGACTTGGAGGAAGTTATTCTCAGACTTTGATTTCTGTATCTGTACTAATTTGGTTATAAATTTATATGTTGCTGTAGTTCCTAAGTCTTGTCAGTGTTCTTTGTAAAGTTCAGAGCAAATGGGGGTTTAATCTGCTTGTAATCGACTGTTTTGGGCATCCACTTGTGGAAAAGTTAAACATACATAAGGATTCTACAATACTCGACTTCTGCATAGGAATCTGAAAGTTTCCTCAGAGTTCATTAATCATTTAAATCTTATGAATGGATAACTCTACTTCCTGCTATTTTTACTTACTTGGTTTTAGGTACCTGGGATAAAAGAGAATATGCTGCCTTTGCTTTTGAGAGAATCGTTCATACCCAGTGTGGGAAGATTTCTTGCTTATTCTGATGACAAAGTACATGTCATCTTTATAGATGGCGTTACTCTAACCCTAAATTGGAATTTTGGATCTTTTAATGAAAAAAGACAGGTGAGTATACTTCAGGCTAAAATCTATTTTGTATTGTTTTTTGTTTTATCTATGGAAATACTGTGGCACTTTTTTATTGTCGTTCTATCTCAATTTCTTTTTTTTAATCCTCACCTAAGGACAGAGAGAGAGAGAGAGACAGAAACATCAATCTATGTATCTATACTAATTTGGTTATAAATTTATATGTTGCCTTTTATATGTGCCCTGACCGGGAATCAAATCGACAACCCTTTGGGGCAAGGATGACGATCAACCTACTGAGCCACCCAGCCAGGTCAATTTGTTTTTTGAAGTATGACATCTTTCAAGAGGCTTATTGATCTCATTAGATTTCCTAGAAAAAGTGAAATGGGTGTGGCAAATATTTATTTTTATTAAGTAACTCACTACAGAGAGAGGGACTAGTATTTTTTAAATTGTTAAGTTAGAAGAGGGTTTTGTTTGGGTTTTGGGGGTGTTTTTGTGTTGTTGTTTTTTTATTTTTAGAATGATAAAACTTAACTTTCCTCCATGTTTCTTAAGATAAATCAAGGTCTCAACTTAGGTTGGTGTAAGTTTACTTTTCCTGATGGACACGATCAGTTAATTCAGATTGAACACCCCGGACCATATGAAAGGTACTGAAAAGCAATTTAAAAATTATTTTCATTTTAGTAAAAAACTTTTAATTGACAGAGCAGAAACATAAACAGTATCTGCATATTTTGTTTTAGTTTTTACATGTGGATGTGAATGAAGTCATTTCAACAGGTTTCAGAGTTTACTGTTATATTGGTATCTAGAATAACAAAAAAGATGAAGTCAGCTTTAATCATTTCCATTTGTATTAAAGTGATTTTTCACCAAAATGAATATGTTAGATCTAACCGGCTTGCTGGAGAAGTTATTGTCAGATGTGTTAACCAATTAATCCCCTAGCCAATTTGAAGTAAGATTGGCAACCACAAATAACTACACTTCTGTATATTTCTATAAAATAGAAAAAATAAACTAATGATTATTCTTAAAATGGAGATTCTTGAAATCAGCTTTTCATGACTGTCCTTTCTTTTGGTTTATGTAATACATTTTGTTATAATCGTTGTATTTGTGATGTTCTTAACATTTTAGTGATTTTACTTTGAGAATGTTCACAAAAGAATTGCTTTGTTTTAGCTCAAATTTATTTTTCTGTTGAGCTTTATTGCATTTTATTCTAAATGCTCCAACACTCATTGCTGGTTTGAATAATTTGCCTCAAAAAGACAGAGTGTATTTAGCAAACATTGCTATTTGTTTTAGCCAGTCACTTCAGAATAATCATTTTATTAAACTTGATATTTGTTTTGCATATTCAGGGAGTTAATATGTAATTATACATATAGGTGTGTGTGTGTGTATACATTAATGGATGTTTTCTAGTTTAAATTTTAAAAAGCAGATGCTCACTTAGTCTTATATGTAAACACATTCACATGATAAAATTTAATGAAATTCATTTTTCTTTGAAAAACTAAAAGGAAAATTTAGACATTTGAATTTGAACTTTGTTCTGACTCTTAAATCTCATCATTATTAATCATGAATGTGAGTAAATCATTTTCTCCTTGATGAATAATGAAAAAAGTGCTTATTTCCAATGAAGCCCTAGCTGGTTTGGCTCAGTGGATAGAGCATTAGCCTGTGGACTGAAGGCTCCTGGGTTCGATTCTAGTCAAGGGCACATGCCCAGGTTTTGGGCTTGACCCCCAGTAGGGGGCCTGCAGAAGGTTTTCTCTCATTATTGATGTTTCTCTGTCTCACTCTCCCTTCCTCTCAGAAATCAATAAAAAAATTTTTTTTGAATAAAAAAGAAGATTCAGAGAATTTCCCAGTAAATGCCTTACTTTAAAATATTCTCTTTTACCCTTTTTCCCAAATTGCCTTGATTTTTCAGTCATTTTTGAAATTTTTATAAATAGAATACAAGTTCATTTTTTAAATATTTCTTTTAATGTATTTAATCTAGATATGTGTCAACAGTAATATCATGGTGCAGAAGACTGACGCAGACTAGTCAGAGAGAGATGCCCACTTGTTCTGTTCTTGAAGAAAATTGGTATGTGTATTTCTTTTAAGTTTAATCTGTGTAGAAGAGCCAACTAATACTCAAAATTAAAATGTCAAATGGTAGGGGAGAAAGGAGGGGGGAATAAAACATTTCCCCTTTTGATTAAAAAATAAATAAAACTGGGGGGAAAAAAGTCAAATGGTTAACTCTAAGACTTTTTTCCCCAAGAAAATCTTTTCTTAGTTAAATATATTTAACTCTATGTTTTTGATAGCTTACGATTAAAAATAATTTTTCTGTAATTAGATATCTAATTTATTAGGTTTTTTTGTTTAAAATTCTAACCTTTGTGAAAACAGTCAAGTATGCTTATTTGAAATATTGTGTATAAAAAAGAATCAGATAACTAGCATGAACTTACTTTTCTTTTCCCCACAGGTGTGTGGCTTCTGAACTTGAAAAGATACAGAAGTTTAACTGTATCCTTTAAACATAATGTATTGTCCTACATAATTACTTCCTTTCCATTCTAGGTTTAATTCATGACCCTATAGATTATATTAATCCACACCTATATTGTGGAGCTTCAATGAATACTTAAGATATTTGAGAAGTAGCTTCTCTGTAGAAGGTACATGACACTGAATATTTTTGCATGTTCATTGGTGATATTGACATGTATTTTTGTTTTCTTGTAGTGTCTTTGTCTGGTTATGATTGTCAGGGTAATGCTGGCCTTATACTTTGAAAGTGTTCCCTCCTTGTATTTTTTGAAAGAGTTTGAGAAGGATTGATATTAATTCCTCCTTAAATATTTGGTATAATTCACCATTAAAACTATCTGATCCAGGGCTCTTGTTTGTTGGGAGGTTTTGATTCCTGACTCAACCTTCTTACTAGTATTCCATCTGTTCAGGCTTTGTTTGATTCAGTCTTGGTAGATTGTATGTTTTTGGAATTTATCCATTTCTTCTAGATTGTCCAATATATTGGTATATAATTATAGTAGTCTCTTACGATCCTTTGTATTGTGTTGTATCAGTTGTTATTTCCTCTTTCATTTATAATTTTATTTATTTGACTTCTCTTTTTTTCTTGGTAAATCCGGCTTCAAGTTTTACTGAGATTTTTATTTCCTCCCTTTCACCAAACCTCCATCCAAACACACACCTACATACTCTTCCCCTCCCCCCTTTTACTCTGGTTTCTTCTTCTATGAGGAACAGACTTGATAAGTTCTGAAGTACCAACTCTATTATGAATCCAAAAGATCGTCCCCCCAATGGAGAAATCCTATTTCAATATGAAGTCAGGCTTTCTGAAATTAAAAACACTTGTATAATGAAAAATGTGGGCAAAACTCCTTGACTAAGCAACTTAGTGTTACTGGAGAATAGTGGTGTCCTAAACCAGATTTCTAACAAGAAAAATGAACAGTCTTTTGATTGTAAAACAAACTATTCAGAAAGCTTGCTAGAAGAAGTTAATGAAAAGAGAGTATCAGTGGCATTGAAAAGAACCTCTGAAATTATTCAGGATATTGATTGTCTTCTATCAAGCTCTAAAAAGTGAAAAATGAAATTATTACAATATATTATTAAATCTTAAGGATGTTTCAAATCACTGGTATAAAATTACTAGAAAACAAAAGAATTGTATATATGACTTCTGTACAATAATCTGAGAAGTGACATTTAACTTTGGATGTATTTTACCTAACATGTAAATTTAAAATGTGTATTTATAAAATGCTTTATTAATAAAGAACTATTTTGAAATTTTGAACTGTTTCTTATTTCAGGTTTATGAGAAAAAATTATAAACTTATAGTTTTATCTTGTGAAGCATTGACTATTAATCAAGGATTTTTTTTTAAAAAATGCAGTATTGTGTGCATTTGTCATTTGCTATTTAGTCTCTCTATTCCGAACATTTTTTCAAAAGAACTATGAGAAGAGAATTAGATCTTAAAAAAGAAAAGTAGGTAATATTGCTCCAAGCTAAGAACCAAGTACTTCGGCAATGACTAAATTTCATCTGAACTGTTGTGAACCAGATATGTTCATTTCTTTTGAACAGCTGAAAAGACTTATTTTACTAAGTGTGTGAAACTAAATGAGAAATGAGCTCACCAAAAGTGATATTATTATACCTTTTCTATTGGGAAAGAATAAAATCATACATCTAAAAAGACTTCAAGAGCCTGGCCAGTGTGGTACAATGGATAGTGTCCACCTATGAACCAGGAGGTCATGGTTCAATTCCTGTCAGGTCATATGCCCAGGTTGCAGGCTCAATCATTCCCCAATAGGGAGTGTGCAAGAGGCAGCCAATTAATGATTCTCTCTCACCATTGATGTTTCTATCCCTCTCCCTTCCTCTCTGAGATCAATAAAAACAAACAAAACTAAAAAGACTTCAAGATTATACCAAATATAACTAGAAATGCTCTACTTCCCATTTCTAGAAAAAAACACGAGCCTTTTCACATAAAAGGGGAAAAATAACAGAGAAAACAAGGAGAAATGTAGAGAGCGAAACAAGGCAAACAGAGGGAAGTGCATTAGGAGTGGTAACGTCAGTGACATGAATGGGCACAATGCTCTCTCCTTAGGTTCTTTCTTGCTGGGTTCCTTGCCACCTTCAGGTCTCATCCCAAATATTTCAGGGGGGCCTTCCGGTTACTCTATTACATCTCCCTAGTCATTTCCTTTACAGCATATACTGTACTTCAGTTGTCCAATTTCTTTGTGGTTTCTACCCTCCGCTAGAATTTGAAAAGTTATTCTGTAACCAGGCATAGTTCCTGGCATATTGAGAGCACTCAAGTCTGTTTTGTGCAAATGAATCAGTGCCTTTGGGCAGTAGACTGACTACAGGAAAGAGCTATGGGTCCTGTTTTGGAAACGGGAACCATCTATGTTGTTCCTCAGCTCTAGAAAGCCTAGGCTACAGTAAGAAATGTCCCATGCTAGCCCTAGCTGGTTTGGCTCAGTGGATAGAGCGTCAGCCTTCAGACTGAAGGGTCCCAGGTGATTCCAGTCAAGGGCACATGCCTGGGTTGTGGGCTCGATCCCCAGTAGGGGGCGTGCAGGAGGCAACCAATCAATGATTCTCTCTCACCATTGATGTTTCTCTCTCTCCCTCTCCCTTCCTCTCTGAAATCAGTAAAAAAAATACATTAAAAAAAATGTCCCTTGCTAAATTGATACTGTATTCAGACAGAAAAAACTTGAGTGCACCTGTCATTTGCTCAAAGCACTCACTATTGTGGTTAATGGGTTTGGTGTTGAGGGATGTTTAATGAACTGAAGATGCAGAGGTAAGACGAGCACACAGGATGATTGATGCCGGACAGAGGGCTACAGCTCACTCAGGCATGTAGCAAACTCTGCACTCTCACCATCGCTTTTATTGGGGTTTGGTACACAGTTAGTGCGTCAGCAATTAATCAACTAAATCTTGTTTTGTTCTATATTATTACAATAGCGTATTAAAGACAACTTGCAGCTGTGCCCTCCCTTTCTGCTCTACACCCACGACTATTTAATCTTATTCTTTCTCAGGGAGGTAAATGTTCTGGGAACTCAAGATTGTGTGCAATTTTTTTTCCCTCTAATGAACACAGCTTTATTATTTTCATTATAAACATAATATAAGCTTATTCCTAAAAATTAAACCATAAGAGACGTGTAATAGAAAAAGTGCATATTCTATTATACAAAGGCAGTCCCCTGTTAAGATTTTGGCAGTAGTTTAAAAATATGGAACGCTTCACGAATTTGCGTGTCATCCTTGCGCAGGGGCCATGCTAATCTTCTCTGTATCGTTCCAATTTTAGTATATGTGCTGCTGAAGCAGGCACTTGTGTGCAATCTTGACCCAGCGTGACTCACTTGCAAGTCACGCGGTGCTCCTGATAGAACATTCACTTCTTCTTGGCAGGACTTCAGATCCTTGTTTACAAATGTCCAGCTACAAATCCCCTTTTTTTCTTGCTTCATTTGATGGAGCATTAGAGATAACACAGCTGCTTTTCTATTAGCTAGTTGCTTGGTTTTCCTGAGTCTTTGGCAGACTAAATATAAAATGATACAGAGACAGATTATTAATCATAATATTCCAGTAGAAGCTCCTAAAGCGGCTTGTAAATGGGGTATAGGATTTAATTGTTGCAATCCCTCAACCATATCTTTTAACACATTTTGCCCAGTTAATCTATGCAGTTCCTTCTGAAATGTTTCTTGTATACGAGATTGTAAATCTAGAATTTCTTCTGTTAGATTCTTATGATTGAACAAATGTTTTTCAACCTTTTCCTATGGAAGCAAACTTTTATTATAAGGTACGGGGGTAATGCAAAATGTTGAATAATTCCAGTCGCATTTCATATGCGTTTGTCTTTGCAGACTTACAATTTGATCTCCTATCATTAATACAGCTTGTTGCAGATCAGCAATTTCTGCATGCATTTCGGTATCGATTTGTCTTTGGACGGACCATAATTGTTCTGACTCCTTATGCCAACCAGCTACAAAATCAGCAGTCTGACTCCTGCAACAGCTGCAGTGGCTGTAATCGCTATAAGTCCCAAAATTACTGTAATTAACATTCCAATAAACCTTTTTCCTCTTTTAAGCAAATCTTCTGCAATATACTGTAACATAGCAGTAGCTGGAGAATCCTGCCATCTATGATGCATTTGTACTGGCAGCCATACTCCAGGTCTAGCTTTCAAAACATAAATGCTTTCAGATGATTGGTTAAATGCAATAGAAGAATTTAGACAAGTATAGAAAGCCTTTCATTAATAAAAATGGTAATCGAACACAGGCTTGTACAAAGGCAGTTTTGTTAACATAAAATTGTAAGGTGTAATTCCCAGAGTTATTTTTATAGAAGCCAGTCCATGCTTTCAAAGAGTGTAAGGCAGGTCCCAATTTCCATAAGTCAGCTTGAACAGGATGTCCTTCTTGATGAGGTGTTGGGGGGCAAATCCTCCACCATCCACACGATGCTTGCATTCGCTTGCGTGGACATGGACTTGTTCTCTCCTCTACGCCATCGTAGATCAGCTCCATTGGCTTTGGAACGGGCAGAACCTGAAGGGCTCCAATCAATGACGCTTCCATAGGAAGTATTAGATAAAACCCGAACCGTCTCTCCTCGACAGGATTCCCAATGGACCCAATTGGACAAGTGCGTAAACGTAGGAACATGACGTGGTGGGAGTAATGGAGGTGTACTATTGTTATCCCAACTAACATTTTTAAACCCATGGGCACTCAGAAGAAACAAACGCCTGTTTTTTGTTGCAGTAGTAGTGTTTTCCTAAATGCTCAGCCAGGCTTGTGCCTGTATTGTTAAACAATGGTCTCCTTGACCTAAGCATATTGGCACTCCCTGCGTTCCAGTGGTATAATTTTCTATGACTCTACCTTCCTCTTCTGGTTTTAACGGACCTTGATCATCATAAGGTCCAGGTAACCAATTTGAGTCATTAACATAAATTCGAACCTTTGAATCCAACCAAGAAACACCTCTATTCAGTGGGGGATTAGGAATGTAAGCCCAGTATATATGATTCTCAGCATTTACCTGAGTGGTTATTAGTGCAAGCATAGCAAGGAACAAAGTAGATGGCGTCACTTCTTTTTTTTTATATCTATATATATTTTATTGATTTTTTACAGAGAGGAAGGGAAAGGGATAGAGAGTTAGAAACATCGATGAGAGAGAAACATCAATCAGCTGCCTCGTGCACACTCCCTCCTGGGGATGTGCCCGCAACCAAGGTACATGCCCTTGACTGGAATCGAACCTGGGACCCTTGAGTCCGCAGGCTGACGCTCTATCCACTGAGCCAAACCGGTTAGGGCATGGCGTCACTTCTTTACCATGATGCTGAACCAGTTGTTCTCCCTCTTCGGTAAGCTTCTTCACCTGACCCCAGGTTGGTACAGATGAATGTTGCGTTGACCGTAGAGCTTTGCGGATAGGAGGCCCCGTCAACGTCATCTCTGAGAAATCCTTGGTCAGGTCACTTAAGTAGAACTTCCTTTTGGTTCCCATGTCTCAGCTTAAGACGCCTCTCAGGAACCCAGAACTTTTCTTTACCTGTGGAAATATAAGCATAACCTCGCCCCCATTGTAGGACCCATGCAGGATCCCATGACTGAGAGGACTCATTATGATAAAACACAGGTTGATTCAATTCTTGTGAAACCTCCTTTACCCAATGTCGCTGAGCAGCAGTGCTGTCAGTCTCATCTTGATTTAAAAAATTTAAAGTAAATAGAGCAGTTAATAGTCTTCGTTTAGGGGATTCTCCCCCTTTTTGTTTTTTGAGAATTTCCTTTAAGGTGCGATTTTGTCTTTCAATAATAGCTTGTCCTGTACTGTTACCAGGAATGCCAGTGATGTGAGTGATATGATGAACTTGAAAAAATGTTTGACATTTTGTAGATAGATATGCAGAACCATTATCAGTCTTAATATTTTGAGGTATTCCCATTACTGCAAAAGCTTCCATTAAGTGAGTAATTACTGCATCTGCTTTCTTAGACATCGCTGCAGTAGGGGTTAAAACATGGGGACTATCTAATTCAGATGGCCCCTCTAGGATTTGAAATAAATTAGTCAATTGATAAGTAGGTATACCAAGGCTGGGTCTCAACCAATTAATGTCTCCTAATAACTTGAAAATCGTTTAAGTCTTTAAACTGTCTCTTCTAATTTGAACCTTCTGTGGAATAATGGAGACATCTGTTAATTTTTGCCTAAGATATTTCCATGGCTCCTGCCATTGTACCTTTTCTGGGGCTACTTCTAATCCGTAGTCTTGGAGTTTTTCAAGGAGGTATTGGTAAATCTCCTGTAATTGTGATTGAATTTCAGAAACTACTAAAATATCATCTATATAATGATAAATTAGAGCATTAGGAAATCTTTTTCTGACTATTTCTAAAGGTTGATGCACATATGACTGACACATAGTGGGACTGTTTAACATTCCTTATTCTTAGAAACCTTAATCCTTTAATGATTACTATAAATAACAGCCAGTATTTCTTAGATTCAGTCTAATTTAGTATTGGAAGGGTTAAAGAGAACAAAACGGGGCAGAGAAAAACTTGTTGTGCTTAGTAGCAACTTGCGGCCTTGAGTCCAGCATAGTTCAGAGAAGAAACTATCTCTCCCTGCTTTCCCTGCCGACAGCCCCCCCCCCCCTTCTGCATTAACCATTTGGATATTGGGGATATTGTTGCAGATCCAGTGGCATTTGCTGCCACTGTATCAGAAATGCAAGGAAATCATCATCTCTTCGCCATGTGGGAGGAACAACCTCATCCCTAGGTTCTAAATCTAATAATATTTTGTTTATTTCAGTAGGCAAGGGCAGCTGGAATTGCCGATCTGCCCCTGTGGAATAATGTGGTGGGTCTGGAGGAGGAGCCGTGGGAGTTACTCCGGGCTCCTCCGACAGTGGCTGTTGAACTGGAAAAGCATTTTTTATTAATTCCTGTAACTTATTAGTGGGTTTAACATGAGGCGGTGGGATACCACATATTAAAGCCTTTATATGAATCAGCAAATCTTTTAATAACTCTTGTTCGTCATTCCTTGTTTTGCTTTTCCTTTTTAATAATCTCTTCCGTTCGCTACCACTAGAATCAATGCTAGTTTCACTTTCTGAGAAATCCTGGATGCCCCTTTATCAGTCCCTTCTATATCTTCATATCCCTCCAGCTTCTGTTCAAAATCTTTCCTTTTTTGCTCCGTATTATTTTCATGAGGCAAAGAAGGTAATGGTCTATTAGGCATGTCTTTTTTAAAAAAATTTTTAATTGTTTTATTGCTTAAAGTATTACAAGGAGTAGTACATATGTCTCCTTTTTTCCCCCCTTGACCTTCCCCCAGCCTCCCCTACCCCCCAGTGTCTTGTGTCCATGGGTTATGCTTATATGCATGCATACAAGTCCTTCGGTTGATCTCTTACCACCATCACCACCACCACCCTCCACAATCCTCCCTGGCCTTCCCCCCGTAGTTTGACAGTCTGTTTGATACTGCTCTGCCTCTGTATCTATTTTTGTTCATCAGTTTATAATGGTCTTTATTATCCATAAATGAGTGAGTGGATTAGAAACCTGTGGTACATATACACAATGGAATACTATGCTGCTGTAAAAAGGAAGGAATTCTTACCATTTGCAACAGCATGGATGGAACTGGAGAGCATTATGCTAAGTGAAATAAGCCAGTCAATGAAAGAAAAATACCACATGATCTCACTCGCTCTGCATTCTTGGTGCTAAGAGAGCACCTGGAGGCACGGAGACTGGCGCCTCGCAGCCCACAGCTGCCTCTTGTCGGCCTCCCTCATTAGGGTCACGCTAGCCAGAGGGGGGCGGGACATTCACTTTGAAAGGAGCATTTGGCTACGCTGTCCACTCATAACGAATCCAGGTTTGACAGAAGGAACCGATAGGCACTGGTCACTTCTCACACGGTCACTTCTCTCCCGCCCGCAGAAGCTCCTCCCTCTCCTCCCTTCTTTCCTCCCCCAAAAGCTCATCCCTCACCTCCCCCTATCCTCTCCCCTCTGCCCCCAAAAGCTCCTCTCTCTCTCTCTCTCTCTCTCTCTCTCTCTCTCTCTCTTTCTCTCTCCTCTACTATTCTCTCTCTTCTCCAGAGGTGCTGCTCCTGTTCTCGCGCTTCCCTCCCTCCCCAGCGGCGCTTCCCCTTTTCTCCCTGGCCGCTGGGGAGGAGGGAGGGAGGACAAGAGGCAAAAATCTCTCTCTCTCTCTCTCTCTCTCTCTCTCTCTCTCTCTCTCTCTTCCCCCTCCCCAATCCCCTCACTCATGCCCTCACCCCCCCTGTTGTCTGTGTCCATTGGTTGTGTTTATATGCATGCATACAAGTCCTTTGGTTGATCTCTCCCCCTTACCCCCACCCTCCCCTACCTTCCCTCTGAGGTTTGATGGTCTGATCAATGCTTCTCTGTCTCTGGATCTGTTTTTGTTCATCAGTTTATGTTGTTCATTATATTCCACAAATGAGTGAAATCATGTGGTATTTATCTTTCTCTGACTGGCTTATTTCACTTAGCATAGTGCTCTTCAAGTCACTAATTATCTGAGAGATGCAAATCAAAACGACAATGTGGTACCATCTCACACCTGTCAGAATGGCTATCATCAACAAATCAACAAACGACAAGTGCTGGCGAAGATGCGGAGAAAAAGGAACCCTCGTGCACTGCTGGTGGGAATGCAGACTGGTGGAGCCACTGTGGAGAACAGTATGGAGTTTCCTCAAAAAACTAAAAATGGAACTCCCATTTGACCCAGTAATCCCACTTCTACGAATATATCCCAAGAAACTAGAAACACCAGTCAGAAAGGATATATGCACCCCCATGTTCATAGCGGCACAATTCACCATAGCTAAGATTTGGAAACAGCCTAAGTGCCATCAGCAGATGAGTGGATTAGAAAACTGTGGTACGTCTACACAATGGAATATTATGCTGCTGTGAAAAAGGAGTTCTTACCATTTGCAACAGCATGAATAATTTGCTTCTAGTGAGTAATGTGGAAGAGTGATGAGGTATGACTTCCAAGACTAGGCCATAAAAGACATTGCTATTTCTGCCTTATTCTCTTTTGGCTTTTTTGGGAGAAGCGGATGCTCCAGCCCCAGTCAAGCCTCCTGGTGATTGTAGCCTGATTGATATCTTGATTACAACCTCATGAGGAACCCTGAGCCAGAAACTACAGCTAAGCTGGCTCATAGAAACTGACCCACAAAAACTGTTTATTGCTGGTAAAGTCACTAAATTTGGGGGTAATTCACACAGCAATAAATAACTAATACAATAAGTATTCTCCAATAATCTGAAGCAATGAAGATCTCTGTTGTGTTAGAAGAGCTCTTCAAACTTTTTGTGTTGATTCGTGATTTTAATGATGTGTCTATATTCTGAACACTGGCTCTGGGTCAGAATCAGACGAGTGCCTTCTATGAATTAACTGCAGCCTCAGCCTTAGGCACAATATCTGTGAACTGGCTGTCCCATAACCTGAGGGCTGCTGGATTTCGTTTAAGTTCCTTTATCCCCACTCTTCATGTGGCATCAAGAAATATAAACGCCCATGAGGTATTCTTATTGAAAGTGCAATCACATGTGAGCCAGTGAGTTTAGATATCAGAGGTCACACCCCAATATCTTACTATACTCAAAGTGAGTTTTTATTCACCTTTGTGAAAAAAGTGAAAGGGCAAAATAGCAGTATGTCTGAGAAACTTCCAAAAGGCCAACAAGAAAGAAAAACTCATCATCTTGAGTAGAAAATGTGGGGGTTCATTCAAGAGTGTCATTTGGGAATAGTTTTGCCTGTAAATTCCATTAATGAAGTTTAGTCCTGGTGAACCTCTTTGTGACCCTAGTAGTGAAAAAAAGTATTCTGTATGCTTGTCTGGCAGGAGTTCCCAAGGTTGTATCATATGTGAAAATTCAGCAAACTGTGCGCTTAGGATGAAAGCACTTTATGCACTTTAGTGGCTGTGTTTTAACCTCAGTAAAGAAGGAAAAGAAGAAATCAAAGGACATGGCTGCAACTGTAGGTGTTACAATTCTCCTTCAGGACTTAACTCTCAAATGCAAATGTAACTGCTTGTGCATCTGACAGGAGTCATCCAGGTCACAAGGACAAACTTACCAGCCAGATTCTAATTGTGGTGAACAAGAGTGCTGCTTTCTACCTGTACCACTACCCGTCTGACCTCCCCTCCCCCTCTGTCCTTGTCTTCACCCCCTTGCCATTATTTTCTTCTTTCAACTTTATCCTCTGCTGCCACTGCTATCTTCTTCCTGTCACTGTCACTAAAGCTATTATTCCAAATGTAAATAAGCAGTGCCTATCACTGCTGTCTACACCATTCTTTCATGGGACCTACCTATTAATATCTATCTGTTCTCCACTTTTTTATCATTTAAAAAATTACTTTAATCCAGAAAGTACTTGGGTGACATCATTGGATATTTTTCTCCAATAAATATAAGCATATTATAAACCAAATTTTACTTACTATTTATTTATTTTTAATTTTTTTTTGCTTTACTTACTATTTAAATTAAAGTTGCAATCTGTCACTTGTTTGATGCATAACATCTGCCCCCCAGAGATGACAAAATCAATTTGAATTTAAATGAGAGCAAATTTTCACTCAACCCGGATGTATGAATTCTGTGGTCCCCAGCAGGACACAAATACAGTTCTGGAGACAGCTATTCAGCATTTGTAACTTAGATCCAAACTGTGCCTTTGAATAACTAATCAATAAATCAGAGCTTTACATTCATTTCAGAGTGTGATGGCGGACTGCTGACCTATTCTTATGCCATGTATTCAACAAATACGTATTGAGCAAAATACATGTTGTTGGAAAGAATTGTGGATTACTACTCAGTATTCATTCTTTCCTCGGGCAAGAACTCGAGGTACCCAGCCTCTCCACCAGAGGGCATCCGAACCCCGGCTCCGGGCGGCTCCAATGGGCGCCGTATCCCGTCGTGCTCTGGGCGGCGCGCGGGCTGGAGCCGCTCTGGCCGCGCCGGCATCTCTATGGTCCCGGCGAAGGGAGGGGGGGGCAGGGGGCGGGGCCTCCATTGATGCGGCCGCTTCTGCCGCCAGAGCCGAGGGTGGGTGCGGCGCGGGGCCGGTGGGGCGGGGGTTGCGAGGGACCCGGCGAAGCTACGTCCTCCAGTGGGAGGGCGAGGCGGGACCC